>NC_135756.1:5000-170000 GCF_041903045.1 Epinephelus lanceolatus | reverse complement strand
GTTATTATTGTAGGCGATTTTAACATTCATGTCGACGTTGATAATGACTCCCTGGCTACTGCGTTTATCTCATTATTAGACTCCATTGGCTTCAGTCAGGGTGTACATGAACCCACTCACTGTTTTAACCATACCCTCGATCTAGTTCTGACGCAGGAATTGAAATTGATAACCTAAAAGTCTTTCCACAGAATCCCTCACTATCAGATCATTATCTGATTACTTTTGATTTCTTTTTACTCGATTACACGCCACTCAGCAACAGTTACTATACTAGATGTTTATCAGATAGTGTTGTCGCAAAATTTAAGGAAAAGATTACTCCGTCATTAAATTCAATACCAATACCTCAGTAACAGAGGTTTCCTGTACCGACTTTGATCATTTTGTAGATAGTGCCGTAGGCTCGCTGCGAACAACACTTGACTCTGTAGCTCCTCTTAAAAAGAAGTTAACAAAGCAAAGAAAGTTCGCTCCTTGGTATAACTCTCAAACCCGTAAGTTAAAACAAATATCACGAAAATTTTAAAGGAATTGGCGATTAACCAAACTGGAAGAATCTCGTTTAATCTGGACAGACAGTCTCAAAACTTATAAGAGGGGCCTCCGCAATGCCAGAGCAAACTATTACTCAGCATTAATAGAAGAAAACAAGAACAACCCCAGGTTTCTTTTCAGCACTGTAGCCAGGCTGACTGAGAGTCAAAGCTCTATTGAGCCTTGTATTCCTTTAGCCCTTAGCAGTAATGATTTTATGAGCTTTGTTAATGACAAAATTCTAACTATTAGAGGCAAAATTCATGACCTCCTGTCCTCAGATAGTACCTATCTAACCTCAAACACAGCTGTAAGACCTAATATATATTTAGATTGCTTCTCCCCAATTTCTCTTCAAGAATTGACCGCAGTGATTTCTTCATCTAAATCATCAACGTGTCTCTTAGACCCCATCCCAACTAGGCTACTTAAGGAGGTCTTTCCTTTAGTTAACACTCATATATTAGATATGATCAATATATCCTTATTAACAGGCTATGTACCACAGTCTTTTAAGGTAGCTGTAATTAAACCTCTACTAAAAAAGCCCACCCTGGATCCAGAGGTGTTAGCCAACTATAGACCAATATCTAATCTTCCCTTTATGTCAAAGATCCTTGAGAAAGTAGTTGCAGACCAGCTGTGTGATTTTCTCCATGATAATAATTTATTTGAGGAATTTCAGTCAGGATTTAGAGTGCATCATAGCACTGAGACAGCACTAGTTAAAATTACAAATGGTCTTCTGATTGCTTCAGACAAAGGACTTGTCTCTGTTCTTGTTTTATTAGATCTTAGTGTGGCGTTTGACACAGTTGACCATCAAATTCTACTGCAGAGACTGGATCACTTAATTGGCCTAAAAGGTTCTGCACTAAGCTGGTTTAAATCTTATTTATCTGATCGTTTTCAGTTTGTTGACGTTCATAATGAATCATCCTTACGTACCAAAGTTTGTTTTGGAGTTCCGCAAGGTTCTGTGCTCGGACCAATCCTATTTATTCTATATATGCTTCCTTTAGGTAACATCATTAGAAATCACTCTATAAATTTCCATTGTTATGCGGATGATACACAGTTGTATTTATCGATGAAGCCAGAAGAAAGTAATCAATTAACTAAACTCCATAACTGCCTTAAAGACATAAAAACTTGGATGAGGACCAATTTCCTGATGTTAAATTCAGACAAAACTGAAGTTATTGTTCTTGGCCCCAAACAACTCAGAGACTCTTTATCTGATGACATAGTTTCTCTAGATGGCATTGCTCTGGCCTCTACCACTACCGTAAGAAACCTCGGAGTAACATTTGATCAAGATTTGTCTTTTAATTCTCATTTAAAACAAACCTCACGGACTGCATTTTTTCATCTGCGTAATATTGCGAAAATTAGGCCTATCCTGACCCGAAAAGATGCAGAAAAATTGGTCCACACTTTTGTTACCTCAAGGCTGGATTACTGTAACTCTCTATTATCAGGTAGCTCTAGTAAGTCCTTAAAAACTCTCCAGCTAATTCAGAATGCAGCAGCACGTGTACTAACAGGAACTAAGAAACAAGATCATATTTCTCCTGTTTTAGCTTCTCTGCACTGGCTCCCTGTAAAATCCAGAATTGAATTTAAAATCCTACTGTTAACTTATAAAGCTCTAAATGGTCAAGCTCCATCATATCTTAGAGAGCTCATAGTGCCATATTATCCCACCAGAACACTGCGCTCTGAGAACGCAGGGTTACTCGTGGTCCCTAAAGTCTCCAAAAGTAGATCAGGAGCCAGAGCCTTCAGCTATCAGGCTCCTCTCCTGTGGAATCATCTTCCTGTTACGGTCCGGGAGGCAGACACCGTCTCCACATTTAAGACTAGACTTAAGACTTTCCTCTTTGATAAAGCTTATAGTTAGGGCTGGCTCAGGCTTGCCCTGTACCAGCCCCTAGTTAGGCTGACTTAGGCCTAGTCTGCTGGAGGACCCCCCTATAATACACCGGGCACCTTCTCTCCTTCTCTCCTTCTCTCTCTCTCTCTCGTATTCTATTACTGCATCTTGCTAACTCGGCCATTCTGGATGTCACTAACTCGGCTTCTTCTCCGGAGCCTTTGTGCTCCACTGTCTCTCAGATTAACTCATATCACAGCGGGGCCTGGACAGTGTGACGTGTGTGGTTGTGCTGCTGCCGTGGTCCTGCCAGATGCCTCCTGCTGCTGCTGCCATCATTAGTCATTAGTCATACTTCTACTGTTATTATACACATATGACTATTGTCACACATGTATACTGCCAGATATTAATACATACTTTCAACATATTGTACCACAGTAGCCAGAACTATAACTATAATATTATTACTTTCAATAATGTTGTTGTAAGCTACTGTTATTACCTGCATCTCTCTCTCTCTCTCTCTCTCTGTCTCATTGTGTCATATGGATTACTGTTAATTTATTATGCTGATCTGTTCTGTACGACATCTATTGCACGTCTGTCCGTCCTGGAAGAGGGATCCCTCCTCAGTTGCTCTTCCTGAGGTTTCTACTGTTTTTTTCTCCGTTAAAGGGTTTTTTGGGGAGTTTTTCCTGATCAGCTGTGAGGGTCATAAGGACAGAGGGATGTCGTATGCTGTAAAGCCCTGTGAGGCAAATTGTGATTTGTGATATTGGGCTTTATAAATAAAATTGATTGATTGATTGATTGATTGATCACCATCACCATCATCACCATCATCATCATCACCACCATCATCACCTACATCATCACCATCACCATCATCATCATCATCATCATCATCACCATCACCATCATCATCACCATCATCACCACCACCATCATCATCATCATCATCACCATCATCATCATCATCATCATCATCACCACCATCATCATCATCATCATCACCATCACCATCATCACCATCACCACCATCATCATCATCATCATCATCATCACCACCACCATCATCATCATCATCACCATCATCATCATCATCACCATCATCACCATCACCACCATCATCATCATCATCATCACCATCACCATCATCACCATCACCATCACCATCATCACCTACATCATCACCATCATCATCATCACCATCACCACCATCATCATCATCATCACCATCACCATCATCATCATCACCACCATCATCATCATCATCACCATCATCACAGAAAATAGATTAAACATGGATGAAGAACATGAAACAAGAAACACAAATATATTTACATATATTTTGTTATTTCTGATTCTTTTCAGTTTGATCCAAAAATAACAACCTGCAGAATGTTTTTTATTTTCCTGGTGATGTGATCGACAATATTTCTTGATGATTACAACTGTTTCTGAACCACAACGACCTCACACACATTATTAACTTTTAATGTGTGTGAGGTCGTGACCTGAAACAGGCTGAAAGAACGACTGAGTAGATTTTAGTAGAAACTGAATCAGACATTTGATTTAACCCTGAAGACTTTATATGTTAACTGTTCCTATAACTCCAGTTTCTGTCTGCAGCAGCTGTTTGTTGTTTCCTGTTCAGATCAGTTTCACATTCAGACACATCAGACATCTGTCGTCCTGCTGCTCACTGATGACCTGAGATCTGTCAGGTGTTGTCTACCTGACCTGTTATTGTCAGGTCTGTATGTTCCTGATCCTGACAGGATGTTTCTGTAGGTTCATCTCAGAGTTCTTTGTTTCACAGAGTGAAGCTGTGAGCGTTGTCTCAGTAAAAATAGAAACTGCTTCTATCACCGTGGAAACCACGTTTCACACCAGGGACACATTTAAACACTCAGAGACACTCAGAGAGAGATCAATAAAGGAGCTGGCTGAAGCCAAAAAGGCGGTCTGAGGCACTCTGACTGAAATGTAATAAAAATCCTTTAATTGACAGGGATGACCTCTCACTCAGAGAGAGTTTCATGATTCAGTCTGATCACAGAGCTCCTTACACGTGAACCGATCCTTACACATGAACTGATCCTTACACGTGAACTGATCCTTACACATGAACTGATCCTTACACATGTCGAACTGATCCTTACACATGAACTGATCCTTACATGTGAACTGATCCTTACACATGTCGAACTGATCCTTACACGTGAACTGATCCTTACACATGTCCAACTGATCCTTATACTTGAACTGACCCTTACACGTGAACTGATCCTTACACATGTCCAACTGATCTTTACACATGAACTGATCCTTACACGTGAACTGATCCTTACACATGAACTGATCCTTACACGTGAACTGATCCTTACACATGTCCAACTGATCCTTACACATGAACTGATCCTTACACGTGAACTGATCCTTACACATGAACTGATCCTTACACATGTCCAACTGATCTTTACACATGAACTGATCCTTACACATGTCCAACTTATCCTTACACATGTCCAACTGATCCTTATACTTGAACTGATCCTTACACGTGTCGAACTGATCCTTACACATGTCCAACTGATCCTTACACATGAACTGATCCTTACACGTGAACTGATCCTTACACATGTCCAACTGATCCTTACACATGTCCAACTGATCCTTATACTTGAACTGATCCTTACACATGAACTGATCCTTACACGTGAACTGATCCTTACACACGAACTGATCCTTACACATGTCCAACTGATCCTTACATGTGTCAAACTGATCGTTACACATGAACTGATCCTTACACGTGTCGAACTGATCCTTACACATGTCGAACTGATCCTTACATGTGTCAAACTGATCGTTACACATGAACTGATCCTTACACATGTTGAACTGATCCTTACACATGAACTGATCCTTACACGTGTGGAACTGATCCTTACACATGTCGAACTGATCCTCACACGTGAACTGATCCTTGCACATGAACTGACTCTTACACATGTCAAACTGATCCTTACATGTGAACTGATCCTTACACATGATCTGATCCTTACATGTGTCGAACTGATCCTTACACATGAACTGATCCTTACACGTGTGGAACTGATCCTTACACATGAACTGATCCTTACATGTGTGGAACTGATCCTTACACATGTCGAACTGATCCTTACACATGAACTGATCCTTACACATGTCCAACTGATCTTTACACATGAACTGATCCTTACACATGTCCAACTTATCCTTACACATGTCCAACTGATCCTTGTACTTGAACTGATCCTTACACGTGAACTGATCCTTACACATGTTCAACTGATCCTTACACATGTCCAACTGATCCTTATACTTGAACTGATCCTTACACATGAACTGATCCTTACACGTGAACTGATCCTTACACGCGAACTGATCCTTACACATGTCCAACTGATCCTTACACATGAAATGATCCTTACACATGAAATGATCCTTACACGTGTCGAACTGATCTTTACACATGTCAAACTGATCCTTACATGTGTCAAACTGATCGTTACACATGAACTGATCCTTACACGTGTGGAACTGATCCTTACACATGTCGAACTGATCCTCACACGTGAACTGATCCTTGCACATGAACTGACTCTTACACATGTCAAACTGATCCTTACACGTGAACTGATCCTTACACATGATCTGATCCTTACATGTGTCGAACTGATCCTTACACATGAACTGATCCTTACACGTGTGGAACTGATCCTTACACATGAACTGATCCTTACATGTGTGGAACTGATCCTTACACATGTCGAACTGATCCTTACACATGAACTGATCCTTACACATGTCCAACTGATCTTTACACATGAACTGATCCTTACACATGTCCAACTTATCCTTACACATGTCCAACTGATCCTTATACTTGAACTGATCCTTACACGTGAACTGATCCTTACACATGTTCAACTGATCCTTACACATGTCCAACTGATCCTTATACTTGAACTGATCCTTACACATGAACTGATCCTTACACGTGAACTGATCCTTACACGCGAACTGATCCTTACACATGTCCAACTGATCCTTACACATGAAATGATCCTTACACATGAAATGATCCTTACACGTGTCGAACTGATCTTTACACATGTCAAACTGATCCTTACATGTGTCAAACTGATCGTTACACATGAACTGATCCTTACACGTGTCGAACTGATCCTTACACATGTCGAACTGATCCTTACATGTGTCAAACTGATCCTTACACATGAACTGATCCTTACACGTGTGGAACTGATCCTTACACATGTCGAACTGATCCTCACACGTGAACTGATCCTTGCACATGAACTGACTCTTACACATGTCAAACTGATCCTTACACGTGAACTGATCCTTACACATGATCTGATCCTTACATGTGTCGAACTGATCCTTACACATGAACTGATCCTTACACGTGTGGAACTGATCCTTACACATGAACTGATCCTTACATGTGTGGAACTGATCCTTACACATGTCGAACTGATCCTTACACATGAACTGATCCTTACACATGTCCAACTGATCTTTACACATGAACTGATCCTTACACATGTCCAACTTATCCTTACACATGTCCAACTGATCCTTATACTTGAACTGATCCTTACACGTGAACTGATCCTTACACATGTTCAACTGATCCTTACACATGTCCAACTGATCCTTATACTTGAACTGATCCTTACACATGAACTGATCCTTACACGTGAACTGATCCTTACACGCGAACTGATCCTTACACATGTCCAACTGATCCTTACACATGAAATGATCCTTACACATGAAATGATCCTTACACGTGTCGAACTGATCTTTACACATGTCAAACTGATCCTTACATGTGTCAAACTGATCGTTACACATGAACTGATCCTTACACGTGTCGAACTGATCCTTACACGTGTCGAACTGATCCTTACACATGTTGACCTGATCCTAACACATGAACTGATCCTTACACGTGTGGAACTGATCCTTACACATGTCGAACTGATCCTCACACGTGAACTGATCCTTGCACATGAACTGACTCTTACACATGTCAAACTGATCCTTACACGTGAACTGATCCTTACACATGATCTGATCCTTACATGTGTCGAACTGATCCTTACACATGAACTGATCCTTACACGTGTGGAACTGATCCTTACACATGAACTGATCCTTACACATGTGGAACTGATCCTTACACATGTCGAACTGATCCTTACACATGAACTGATCCTTACACGTGAACTGATCCTTACACATGAACTGATCCTTACACATGTCCAACTGATCTTTACACATGAACTGATCCTTACACATGTCGAACTGATCCTTACACATGAACTGATCCTTACATGTGAACTGATCCTTACACATATTGAACTGATCCTTACACGTGAACTGATCCTTACACATGTCCAACTGATCCTTATCTTGAACTGACCCTTACACGTGAACTGATCCTTACACGTGAACTGATCCTTACACATGTCCAACTGATCCTTACACATGAACTGATCCTTACACGTGAACTGATCCTTACACATGAACTGATCCTTACACATGTCCAACTGATCTTTACACATGAACTGATCCTTACACATGTCCAACTTATCCTTACACATGTCCAACTGATCCTTATACTTGAACTGATCCTTACACGTGAACTGATCCTTACACATGTCCAACTGATCCTTACACATGAACTGATCCTTACACGTGAACTGATCCTTACACATGTCCAACTGATCCTTACACATGTCCAACTGATCCTTATACTTGAACTGATCCTTACACATGAACTGATCCTTACACGTGAACTGATCCTTACACGCGAACTGATCCTTACACATGTCCAACTGATCCTTACACATGAAATGATCCTTACACATGAAATGATCCTTACACGTGTCGAACTGATCTTTACACATGTCAAACTGATCCTTACATGTGTCAAACTGATCGTTACACATGAACTGATCCTTACACGTGTCGAACTGATCCTTACACATGTCGAACTGATCCTTACATGTGTCAAACTGATCGTTACACATGAACTGATCCTTACACATGTTGAACTGATCCTTACACATGAACTGATCCTTACACGTGTGGAACTGATCCTTACACATGTCGAACTGATCCTCACACGTGAACTGATCCTTGCACATGAACTGACTCTTACACATGTCAAACTGATCCTTACACGTGAACTGATCCTTACACATGATCTGATCCTTACATGTGTCGAACTGATCCTTACACAAGAACTGATCCTTACACGTATGGAACTGATCCTTACACATGAACTGATCCTTACACATGTCGAACTGATCCTTACACATGAACTGATCCTTACACATGTCCAACTGATCTTTACACATGAACTGATCCTTACACATGTCCAACTTATCCTTACACATGTCCAACTGATCCTTATACTTGAACTGATCCTTACACGTGAACTGATCCTTACACATGTTCAACTGATCCTTACACATGTCCAACTGATCCTTATACTTGAACTGATCCTTACACATGAACTGATCCTTACACGTGAACTGATCCTTACACGCGAACTGATCCTTACACATGTCCAACTGATCCTTACACATGAACTGATCCTTACACATGAAATGATCCTTACACGTGTCGAACTGATCTTTACACATGTCGAACTGATCCTTACATGTGTCAAACTGATCGTTACACATGAACTGATCCTTACACATGTTGAACTGATCCTTACACATGAACTGATCCTTACACGTGTGGAACTGATCCTTACACATGTCGAACTGATCCTCACACGTGAACTGATCCTTGCACATGAACTGACTCTTACACATGTCAAACTGATCCTTACACGTGAACTGATCCTTACACATGATCTGATCCTTACATGTGTCGAACTGATCCTTACACATGAACTGATCCTTACACGTGTGGAACTGATCCTTACACATGAACTGATCCTTACACGTGTGGAACTGATCCTTACACATGTCGAACTGATCCTTACACATGAACTGATCCTTACACGTGTCGAACTGATCCTTAGACATGAACTGATCTTTACACATGAACTGATCCTTACACATGTTGAACTGATCCTTACACATGAACTGATCCTTACACGTGTGGAACTGATCCTTACACGTGTCGAACTGATCTTTACACATGTCGAACTGATCCTTACATGTGTCAAACTGATTGTTACACATGAACTGATCCTTACACGTGTCAAACTGATCCTTATACATGTCGAACTGATCCTTACATGTGTCAAACTGATCCTTACACGTGAACTGATCCTTACACATGTTGAACTGATCCTTACACATGAACTGATCCTTACACGTGTGGAACTGATCCTTACACATGTCGAACTGATCCTCACACGTGAACTGATCCTTGCACATGAACTAACTCTTACACATGTCAAACTGATCCTTACACGTGAACTGATCCTTACACATGATCTGATCCTTACATGTGTCGAACTGATTCTTACACATGAACTGATCCTTACACGTGTGGAACTGATCCTTACACATGAACTGATCCTTACACGTGTGGAACTGATCCTTACACATGTTGAACTGATCCTTACACATGAACTGATCCTTACACGTGTTGAACTGATCCTTAGACATGAACTGATCCTTACACATGTCGAACTGATCTTTACACATCTTGAAATGATCCTTACACGTGTTGAACTGATCATTACAATTGTTGAACTGTTCGTTCCACATGTCGAACTGATCGTTACAAGTGTTGAACTGATTGTTACACCTGCTGATCTGATCTTTACACATGTCGAACTGATCATTACACCTGTTGATCTGATCCTTACACATGTCGAACTGATCGTTACACATGTTGATCTGATCCTTACACGTCGAACTGATCCTTTCACATGTCGATCTGATCCTTACATGTGTCGAAGTGATCATTACACATGTTGATCTGATCCTTACACATGTCAAACTGATTGTTACAAGTGTTGAACTGATCGTTACACCTGTTGATCTGATCCTTTCACGTGTTCAACTGATCATTATACCTGTTGATCTGATCCTTACACATGTCAAACTGATCGTTGCACGTGACAAACTGATCCTTACACATGTTGAACTGATCCTTACATGTGTCGAAGTGATCATTACACCTGTTGAACTGATCCTTACATGTGTCAAAGTGATCATTACACCTGTTGATCTGATCCTTACACATGTCAAACTGATTGTTACAAGTGTTGAACTGATTGTTACACCTGTTGATCTGATCCTTACACGTGTCAAACTGATCATTATACCTGTTGATCTGATCCTTACACATGTCAAACTGATCGTTTCACTTGTCAAACTGATCATTACACATGTTGAACTGATCCTTACACATGTTGAACTGATCCTTACATGTGTCGAAGTGATCATTACACCTGTTGATCTGATCTTTACACGTGTCAAACTGATCATTATACCTGTTGATGTGATCCTTACACGCGTCGAACCGATCGTAACGTGTCAAACTGGACATACAGAACAAATCTGTGGAAGGACAATCAGGGAATAATTATGACCATCTGTTCCTCTGTGTCTGTCCTCTGTATCTGTCCCTCTGTGTCTGTCGTCTGTGTCTGTCCCTCTGTGTCTGTCCTCTGTGTCTGTTCCTCTGTGTCTGTCCCTCTGTGTCTGTCGTCTGTGTCTGTTCCTCTGTATCTGTCCCTCTGTGTCTGTCGTCTGTGTCTGTCCCTCTGTATCTGTCCCTCTGTGTCTGTCCTCTGTGTCTCTCTTCTGTGTCTGTCCCTCTGTGTCTGTCCCTCTGTGTTTGTCCTCTGTGTCTGTCCCTCTGTGTCTGTCATCTGTGTCTCTCTTCTGTGTCTGTCCCTCTGTGTCTCTCCTCTGTGTCTGTCCCTTTGTGTCTGTCCTCTGTGTCTGTCGTCTGTGTCTCTCTTCTGTGTCTGTTCCTCTGTGTCTGTCCCTTTGTGTCTGTCCTCTGTGTCTGTCCCTCTGTGTCTGTCTCTTTGTGTCTCTCCTCTGTGTCTGTCCCTTTGTGTCTGTCCTCTGTGTCTGTCCCTTTGTATCTGTCCTCTGTGTCTCCAGGTGTTTTTCTGGCCTGTTGGACGCCGTTCTTCGTTGTCCACGTCACCAAGGTGTTATGTCACTCCTGTGACATCGGCCCCACCCTCATCTCCGTGGTAACGTGGCTCGGCTATGTCAACAGTGCCATCAACCCAATCATCTACACAGCCTTCAACGCTGAGTTCAGGACTGTCTTTCACAAGCTGCTCTGCTGTAGGACGTAAAACTAACCTTGCCCCAAAGACGTCCCTCAACAGGAAGCTCAAGCTAAGTCTCAGAACGGTCTTCAGGATTTTATCACCTGGTGTGTCTCTGTGACGTTCGTCATGTTGATGATTCGTCCTTCGGTTCAGATCTCAGCTGGACTGAAAGACTCTGTCTCTTATTTTGAAAGGGTTTTTCTTGAGTCAGTCTTTTATTTTGAAGGATTTAATCATGTGATTAGTTACTGAAGCAGTAATCAGATTACTGTCTCATTACGGCCCAGAGACATAAAACGTGATGAATTTAAATGTTGTAAAGTATCTGAATATTTTATGTTGTTTTTAAAGATTTCACAGAATCATTCATTCAGTCATTCAATCAATCAATCACAGACTGGATTCATGAATGAATGTAGATTTTAAATGTTTCACAGAATCAGTGTTGATGAATATTTTTGTGACTGAAGCAGATAAAAATGTTGGTGTATTTTTATCATCCAGTTTAGGTGAATGTGATGAAATGTAGCTGAAACAACAACAACAACAACAATCTTTGTCATCAGAAGGAAAATAATAAACTTTAAACTTTAAAAATTAAAGTAATTAAACTTGTTGAATCTGTTTGTCTGTGTAAACATCAGATTAAAGTTAAACTTTTTTTTATTTCATGATGAAGTTCAGTTTATTGTTTATTTACTGTTTACTGGAGCTTCTACGGAAGCCCTGAAGGTAAAGAAAAATGTCTCTGAAGGAAACGTTGCCTGAAGTTTATAAGTTTATAAAATCTCCTGGCTCTGAGATCATCTCCTGCATTGGGGATGTTACAGGAAGCTCCCGCTTGGTCATTTTGATCAGAGTCCTTCACAGGTTATTTTGGAGATCGCTCCGGCATGATCGAAGGTGGCAAGAACTCTGTCTGGTCTCGTCTCTATGACAATCACAGTGCATCAAAGGGAAGTCATCCCACTTTCAGAGCATCACTCAGAGTGGCAGCGGCCTGGATGTTTAACTGACAGCTGGACAAGACGAGGACGCCGTCTCACAGGTTGTTCTCGTGCAGTGTTTGTACTTTTGCTTTGAGAAGTGACGCAACAAAATTTGTGCAAATCCCACATAATGATGAGCCAGTGAGTAAACTGGTGGTAAAGGAGGCAGTCCTGAGCTGTGCAGTCAGAGGCAGGAGGGGGTGGAGCATGATGGACAACAAACCTCAAGACTTTAACCACGAGACATGTGTTCTGACGCTATGTGACCTTGTCCTTTTTTAGGTTCGATCTCACCATGTTTCTGTTCATAAACCTGACGTCCGTAAACTTTAGGTTAGCGATGTCACTTTACGTTAATGATGTCAATTTACGTTAATGATCTAACTTCACGTTAATGATGTAACTACGTTAATGATGTAAGTTTATGTTAATGATCTAACTTTACATTAATGATTTAACTTCACGTGAATGATCCAACTTTACGTTAATGATCCAACTTTACATTAATGATCCAACTTTACGTTAATGATGTAAGTTTATGTTAATGATGTATCTTTTCAATAATGGTCTAACTTTACATTAATGATTTAACTTTACGTGAATGATCCAACTTTACGTTAATTATCTAACTTTACGTTGATGATCCAACTTTACCTTAATGATCCAACTTTACTTTAATGATCCAACTTTACATTAATGATTTAACTTTACGTTAATGATCCAACTTTACGTTAATGATCCAACTTTACATTAATGATCCAACTTTACGTTAATGATCCAACTTTACTTTAATGATCCAACTTTACGTTAATGATCCAACTTTACATTAATGATCCAACTTTATGTTAATAATGTAAGTTTATGTTAATGATGTATCTTTTCAATAATGGTCTAACTTTACATTAATGATTTAACTTTACGTGAATGATCCAACTTTATGTTAATTATCTAACTTTACGTTAATGATCCAAGTTTACGTTAATTATCTAACTTTACGCTGATGATCCAACTTTACATTAATTATCTAACTTTACGTTAATGATCCAACTTTACGTTAATGATGTAAGTTTATGTTAATGATGTATCTTTTCAATAATGGTCTAACTTTACATTAATGATGTAAGTTTATGTTAATGATGTATCTTTTCAATAATGGTCTAACTTTACATTAATGATTTATCTTTACGTTAATGATCCAACTTTACGTTAATTATCTAACTTTACGTTAATGATGTAAGTTTATGTTAATGATGTATCTTTTCAATAATGGTCTAACTTTATATTAATAATTTAACTTTACGTTAAAGCAGCTGTGCGAGTGTAAACCTCGGTTGGGCATTCACCAAGTAGAGAGAGCTGAGAGATTTGAAAGGTTTTAAAACTGATCCCGAGTTGGCCCTTTTCCTAATCAACAGGTATGTCATTTTTGTTTTTATTAGAGAATATACCGCAACTTGTTAGACGTTGTTTCACTTCAACATATGACGACATGGCAGTTATATGCAAGCTAAATGTAACATTAGCTGCTTTTGTCTAGTAATGTTACAACAAACGCCACAAAATTATCTGTGACTGTGACCATGAACACAGATATACAGCAGGCAGTTGTCCTCAGTTTATAAGAAATTCAGAGCTACACCAGAACATTTATTGTTTTCCTCTCGCTCTCCAAAACAAATGCATGCGGTAATTGCTGGTTGCAGTTGAGATTTTACGACACCAGGCTGTGGGTGTCATACCGCTTTGACCAAAGGGGGGCACTATAATCAACGAAAACGTAAAGTTCCCCACAGCTGCTTTAATGATCTAACTTTACGTGAATGATCCAACCTTACATTAATGGTGTAACTTTTCAATAATGGTCTAACTGTACATTAATGATTTAACTTTGCGTTAAAGACGTAACTTTACGTTAAAGATATAACTTTATGTTAAAGATGTAACTTTCCATTTAAAGATTTAACTTAAAGTAAATGATGTAACTTTACATTTGAGATGTAAGTTTATTTTACTGATCTAACTTTATGTTAAAGATGTAACTTTACATTCATCATGTTGATGAAGCTTTGTCTGAGGACACGATGTGTCTCCACATGATGTCCTCCTTCTGTTCTGTAACTTTAGTATTAATATTCTATTTTTACTTTTCAGCTGTGTCATCTGAAAATCTGTTTTAAAAAAACAAAAACTATTTTAACAAACGGAGATGTCAGATGCCTGGTGTCATTTTTATTTTGTCCTCTGTGTTCAGCCTCCGGATGTTTTTTATTAAAAACACGCTAACAACAGAGACACGAGCATCCTCAACAGCGTCCTCATCTCTGTGTGCTCAAACAGCCATGGAAACCACACTGCTGTTACCACAGTAACAAGGAGTCCGGACATGTTCCATGAGCTCAGAGATTCATCTGGAAACTGAGGAGGTTATTCACTCAATGATTTGAAAGTCCCTTAAATCAAATCCCTTACATCAAACCCCTTAAATCAGTGAAGCAGTGGCTAGAGTTTGACCTGAAGTCTAAACTGTGAATGTCAGCAGGTCGGTGGTCACACTGTGTGTGTGTTGCATTCTGGTTAATGAGTGTGACATGAGAGGGACAGGTTAAAACCCTCAGGACACATGAAGGATTTTCCACCTTAAACATCCTTTTAAGGTGGAATCAGCAGGAGTCTCAGACTGCTGACCCTCTTCCTGCGGTCCGACAGGAGGTTGCCCCGGTTACCCTGGTAACGCTGTTCCCAAAATGTTTTCACACAGAAATTGTGGCGACCAATCAGAAGTGAGGAAGAGTCAAACAGGAAGCTCCATTCAACACACTGACTCCTCTTCATCATCATCATCATCATCATCATCAGGAGACAAAGGTTTCACACTGAAACTCTGAGCTGGATTTAATGTTTTACAGGTTTTACTGTTTTACAGGTTTAACATGAAACACAAAAGTTGCTGCAGAGGACTGTGAGGACTGTGGGGACTGTGAGGACTGTGAGGACTGGGAGGACTGTGAGGACTGGGAGGACTGTGAGGACTGTGGGGACTGTGGGGACTGTGAGGACTGTGGGGACAGTAAGGACTGTGAGGACTGTGGAGGACTGTGGGTACTGTGAGGACTGTGGGGACTGTGAGGACTGTGGGGACTGTGAGGACTGTGAGGACTGTGGGGACTGTGAGGACTGTGGGGACAGTAAGGACTGTGAGGACTGTGGAGGACTGTGGGTACTGTGAGGACTGTGGGGACTGTAAGGACTGTGAGGACTGTGGAGGACTGTGAGGACTGTGAGGACTGTGGAGGACTGTGAGGACTGTGGAGACTGGAAGAACTGGGGGGACTGTGGGACTGTGAGGATTGTGGGAACTGTGGGGAATGGGAGGACTGTGGAGGACAGTGAGTACTGTGAGGACTGTGGGGACTGGAAGAACTGGGAGGACTGTGAGGACTGGGAGAACTGGGAGGACTGTGAGGACTGTGGGGACTGGGAGAACTGGGAGGACTGTGAGGACTGTGGGACTGTAAGGACTGTGGGGACTAGGAGGACTGTGGGTACTGTGAGAACTGTGGAGGACTGTGAGGACTGTGGGTACTGTGAGAACTGTGGAGGACTGTGAGGACTGTGGTGACTGGAAGAACTGGGGGGACTGTGGGACTGTGAGGATTGTGGGAACTGTGGGGAATGGAAGAACTGTGAGGACTGTGGGACTGTGAGGATTGTGGGAACTGTGGGGAATGGGAGGACTGTGGAGGACAGTGAGTACTGTGAGGACTGTGGGGACTGGAAGAACTGTGAGGACTGTGGGACTGTGAGGACTGTGGGACTGTGAGGACTGTGGGACTGTGAGGACTGTGGGAACTGGGAGGACTGTGAGAACTGTTGGGACTGTGAGGTCTGTGAGGACTGGGAGAACTGAGAGGACTGGGAGAACTGGGAGGACTGTGAGGACTGTGGGGACTGGGAGGATTGTGAGAACTGTGGGGACTGTGAGTACTGTGAGGACTGTGGGGACTGGGAGAACTGGGAAGACTGTGGGGACTGGGAGGACTGTGAAAACTGTGAGGACTGGGAGAACTGGGAGGACTGTGAGGACTGTGGGACTGTGAGGACTGTGGGGACTGGGAGGACTGGGAGAACTGTGGGGACTGGGAGGACCGTGAGGACTGGGAGAACTGGGAGGACTGTGGGGGACTGGGAGGACTGTGAGGGACTGGGAGGACTGGGATGACTGTGGGGACTGTGAGGACTGGGAGGACTGGGAGGACTGTGAGGACTGTGATGACCGTGAGGACTGTGGGGACTGGGAGGACTGTGAGGACTGGGAGGACTGGGAGGACTGTGGGGGACTGGGAGGACTGTGAGGGACTGGGAGGACTGGGATGACTGTGGGGACTGTGAGGACTGGGAGGACTGGGAGGACTGTGGGGACTGTGGGGACTGGGAGGACTGGGAGGTATGAGCTTGAGACACAATGGGACCATATGATGTCACACAGTCGGTCACAGCAGAAACAATATTTGAATAAAAAGTAGTTGAAACTTTATAAAATGTGACGAACAGAATCACAAACGTCTGTTTAACATCTGACTGAATAAAAACATTTACAGTTTACTGAAGCCGCTCTGGTGGATTTATCTTTACATGTTCAGTCAGTGAGGGACACTGTGACACCCCCTGCTGGAGCCTGGTGTTATTACATCATCACTAAGCCACAGAAACCACATCAGGTGTGTTCACACTGTGCAGGACACGTGTTTACTGGGTGGATTTAATGTTTATATTCACTAATACTTAACTAAATATTTTAGTAATATCTGAATAGATATGACTGAATACAGAAACAGTATCTGTTGCTCAGACCAACAGTGAACTAACAGTGAACAGAGGTTCAGCAGGTTTTAATCTCTGCAGCCTGTTGTCCTACTTATCCTGCTGATTAATGCCCTGTAAGCCCTCAGCTAATACGCTCTCACACACACACACACACACACACACACACACAGAGTAACAGGCTGTTCTCTGTTCTCAGAGAACAATACACCGAGACTGCTGAAAACATGATGCCGTGACGAGGACGAGAGACACCGACCGCCTGTAGACCAACAGAGAGAGGTGAGTGTTCATGTGTTCATCATCATGTAAACATGTCAACATGTCAACAGTTTGTTCGTCGGAACAAGAAGAACAGTCTGTTGTGTTTGAAATGAACTTCCTGTGGCAGCGACACGTTCAGAGCACAGAGACACTGAAGTTCAGACTGAGTCTGAGTCACTGATCGATCGATTGATTCAAGTGTGAGGAGGTGAAGAGTGTGGAGCTCCTCCTGATGTCATGTGACTCCGACACTGTGTGAGCTTTGTGAATCAGGTTTGGCGTGTTAGTGTGTAACGTTCAGAGTCAGAGACGTTCTGGTGTTTTAAACAAGCTCGTTCTCATCTCGTCAAAGGCAGACGCCTCGTCAGTGGACGTACACGTCTAAACATGACGCTCTGGTTCCTTCCTGTGTTTGATATTTCCATTCAGGGATGGCGTGTTGATCACTGCTCGGTACGTGATGTGTCTTCTCAAAATAAACTTCTGTTTTCACAGGAAGTGTTCAGTTTCTGCTTATTACAGTCTCTTTCACAATAAAGTTACAGCGTTAGTTAATCACTGCATGTTGAGTTTGGCTTCCTGAAGTTAACCAGCTGACACAAGCAGCTGGTTAGGCTTAGAACAAAAAACCCATCATGGTTTGACATGAGATAAGTCGATTCTCACTGACGTCACATCACATCATGTGACGTCACATCATGTGACATCCGTCTCTACTGTAGCATGCTACACATTAGCACACTGTGATATTAATAAAAAAACTGGACTGACCTCTGATGTTTGATGTGGGAATTAAACAGCGGGCTCTCAGGTGACAGTCCAGAGTTTGATGGACCATCCATTGCCCTTGCTGACGCTCTGTACGACCTTCTTGCACTTTAGACGTCAGTGGTCACTGGCAGTATCAGAAACAACTGTCAGCTGTTGCGTTTCATTGGTGCCTTTGTGTGTCGGTATCGTACAATGATGTCCTCTGACACAGCAGTGGTATCTGATGACTTCGCTCGTTGGACCCTGCATCAACAGCTGGTGCATATTATAACATCATGAAGGCGCTCAGATCAGTGAAATGGCGGCAGTATTTGATAAGATGAGAATGAGGACAGGCGGCTCAGAGAGTTTCTATCAGCTTGTCTCGTTCGGCACTGTTTAAATCCAACTGACGTGAAACAGTAAATCTGTTTCTGAGGAAACGTTCAGCTAAGTGAACGACGAACGTTCTCTGTGAACATCAGGAGGAAGTGATGTTAATTAATGCATCTGACATGTCGCTGAAATGTTGTCAGTGAATCTTTCAGCTGAACTTTCAGTGACATCATGTTTCAGGTGTGCTCTGCAGGAAACAGTCTGACCCTGCTGACCACAGTGTCATGATTTATTAAACTGTATCGTCTGAAAACAAACCTACAAACAGGTTGATCTCTGGAGGTGAACCCTGATTAAACTTCAGCTCTGGAGGAGCTTCATTAGAACCACCGCTGACCTGCTGAACATTAATGATGACATCACAGACGCTGCTGTGAGGTTGAACAGATCGGTACATTAGTGAGGTCACTGTAGCTGCTGTCAGAGTTAAAAAATGTGACAGATCAACATCATGAGAGTCCTGACAGTCGGACTCTGGACGTCTCTGAGGGCGTTCACAAACTGTTTCATCAATTTTAGATCTTTACAACATTTCATCACCAGGACTCTAATCCTAACCCTGAATCATCAGTGTGACGCTGTTGCTTGAAGGTTGTTGTGGTTTCCTGTAGACAAGGACAAGAGAACGCAGGCTGAAATCTGCTCAATAACCACGGTCAACACCAGGTGAGTCAGACTGCAGGTTCACAGGTGAACAACGTTAACAATGAAGTGAACTCTGCTCAGAGAGAGCGTCCCGTTCACCTGAGACCACCTCAACTGACCCACCTGGACCCTGTACCTAACCCAACTGACCCACCTGGACCCTGAACCTAACCCAACTGACTCATCTGGAAAACACCAAATTTTTCAACTGGCTTTAGACTGACCGACCAAACAACCGACTGACCAACCCCACCCACCATCAGGGGCTGTGGGTCCATGTTGGGGGTCAGTGGGCTATAAAATGGTTCCTGCATGTGACGGTCCACTGGTTCATAATGGCTCCACACAAAGTGCCCATGTGGGCGTGTTTACCTTAGTGGGCTGCAGATCAGATGCCCTTTTTGGGGCCACACCCACCTGGTACAGAGGTAGCCAGTTTGTTTCCTGTTCATTGTTCTGTTCTGTTGTCACGTTTGTTCAGGATCAACTGACGTTTTCACACAAACTACATGTTTTACTGATGTTGTCCCGTCTGATCTTCCATCTTATTGTCACTGATCTAATGTATCATTCTCTCCTCCTGTTCATTTCACCCACATACGATCGATAAGATTATGGTCAGGGTTGCTGAGTCTCATTAGAAAACTCCACTGACTGACCCTTTAATGAGGATGGATACAGACAGGAAGTAGCGGCGTGTTGTGTTTCAGACTGATCCTCAGTTTGTTCACGTCCAACTTGTCCTGACTCACTGTTTGTTTGTTTCTTTGTTTCTTTGTTGTTGACCTCCACATGTTCCTGCTGGACAACAACAAACTACAACATCTCAGTGTCTCAGAGTCCAGAGAGACGTCGGTCCATCCAACAGAGAGACTCAGTCCACTAAGAGGACGAACTGTAGAGACGATCTCTGACAATCCATCAGCTGTTTGATTTTCGTGAATGTGACAATGAAACACTGAAGTTAGTTTGTGAGTTCGACTGTGTGAATATGAATCAGCTGGTTGTCTCGGGGGGCTTCCATGAGTCACGACGAGACGAAGTCTGATTTTAGATTTCAGAGTAAAAACAAAGCAGCAGGTCAGGGACGTGTTGCATTCACTGTCTGTGGGGCATGTTAGTATTATTAAACCCGCTGTCTAACTCTGTGTGAATTTAAACAGACTGCAGTGATCTGTACCTGACCTTCAGTCACCTGAACCCACAGAGATATTCACTGTTCAAACTGATTCCATACATCCCATAACATCATCAACAGACTCAGAGACTCTGCAGAAATCTCTGCATGTCGGTGACCTTTGACCCCTCAGACATCATTGCATTACAAACTGAGTTTATAAAAGATGTTACTACATGGGCTCAGGAACAATATGGAAACCTTCGCTCAGGCACAGGTGGCATTCACCTGGTCCCGTCTGAGAGGTGTCAGTGAGTCGCCTCGAGCCATTGTCTCATGCTGATGACGCGTGACAATGATTTTACAGTGACGCTGATTTGAAATGAAGCTGAGGTGTGTTTGATTCTCTGCGGTCACACATTTGATTCATTCCTGCTGAGACACGTTAGCAACACGCTAACCTCAGAATGATAACAGTCACATGACCTCTGACATTATGGTCAAACATCACAGCCTGCAGGGGCTTAACTCTGATGATGATGATGACGATGACGATGACAATGATGATGATGTGCTCTGCAGGAGGAGGAGGAGGAAGATGTTGCAGGGCTGCAGGCTGCTGCTTTGGCAGGTGGCTCTCAGGTTGTCGTATCACGTGGTAACAGGTGAGAACTCTTCAGTCATCACGAGTCACTGCTGATTGGTTAGTACTGAACACCTGCCATTCAATCAGAAAACAGTGAGGGATGACAGGAAGTGAGGTTACCTGAGTTTGGTCAGTCAGTAACAGATCAGGTTCAGAGGAGAGTCAGAGGTTAACTGATTATTGAACCTGTGATCAATCAAATGTTCAATCAGCTGACTCCTAACCTTAACCCATTCATCAGATCAGGTGTTCAGCTCAGGTGTTGGGGTTAGGGGTTCAGGTGTCATGTGAACGCAGCAGCAGTTTGTCTGACTGACACCTTGTGGTGGTTCCTGATCCTCAGCCAGTCTGTGTCTGGGGGGGTCAGACATCTTTGCCTCGGTCAGAGAGAACAGTCCGATGGGTCAGTTCATCTCCAACCTGAGCGTCACCGCAGAACCTGGAGCCAACACCATCCGCCTCTGTCTGACCGGAGACAACGCCGACTGGTTCTACTTAGAGGGTCGGACCATCCGCCTGAACACGTCTGCCTCCAGAGTCCTGGACAGAGAGGTACACCTGAACCTGACCTGGACCTGTATCTGACCTGGACCTGTATCTGACCTGGACCTATATCTGACCTGGACCTGTATTTGACCTGGACCTTTATCTGACCTGGACCTTTATCTGACCAGGACCTATATCTGACTTGGACCTTTATCTGACCTGGACCTGTATCTGACCTGGACCTTTATCTGACCTGGACCTGTATCTGACCTGGGCCTTTATCTGACCTGGACCTTTATCTGACCTGGACCTGTATCTGACCTGGACCTGTATCTGACCTGGACCTTTATCTGACCTGGACATGTATCTGACCTGGACCTGCATCTGACCAGGACCTTTATCTCACCTGGACCTTTATCTCACCTGGATCATGTGCACTAAAGTTTACCTCAGAGATGTTTGTGTCTCAGGTTCAGGGATCAGTGCTGATTGCGGAGCTCACCTGTTATGAGGATGATGTCATACAGGTAGGTCACCTGTCCAACATTAACAGCAGCAGATAAGCAAAGTGTCTGATTGGATATAAACGTGTGTCGTCAGACTCAGTACAGGATCCTGGTGGAGATCATCAACGAGAACGACAACACACCAAACTTCCTGAAGGAGACCATTCAGCCGTTCACCATCAGTGAGGTATTTCATCTGTTTACCATCAGTGAGGTAATTCAGCCGTTCACCATCAGTGAGGTATTTCATCTGTTTACCATCAGTGAGGTAATTCAGCCGTTCACCATCAGTGAGGTAATTCATCTGTTTACCATCAGTGAGGTAATTCATCTGTTTACCATCAGTGAGGTAATTCATCTGTTTACCATCAGTGAGGTAATTCAGCCGTTCACCATCAGTGAGGTAATTCATCTGTTTACCATCACTGAGGTAATTCATCTGTTTACCATCAGTGAGGTAATTCAGCCGTTCACCATCACTGAGGTAATTCATCACCATCAGTGAGGTAATTCATCTGTTTACCATCAGTGAGGTAATTCAGCCGTTCACCATCACTGAGGTAATTCATCTGTTCACCATCAGTGAGGTAATTCAGCTGTTTACCATCAGTGAGGTAATTCAGCCGTTCACCATCACTGAGGTAATTCATCTGTTCACCATCAGTGAGGTAATTCAGCTGTTCACCATCAGTGAGGTAATTCAGCCATTCACCATCAGTGAGGTAATTCATCTGTTCACCATCAGTGAGGTAATTCAGCCGTTCACCATCAGTGAGGTAATTCAATTGTTCACCAAACAGTACCTGACAGTATCCACCTTATTTTTCACGGAAACACAGAGGCAAAACAGAACGCAGCCAGCTTCCGTTTTTTTGTGTGACACTTCCGGTCCAGCACTCTTACCACTGTGTAAATGGGAATCGCCTTGTTGTTTACCTTGCTGAGTTTAGCTATATATATGTATATATCACATTTTTCATGTCACTATATCACCGTTTAGACTAATCTGATGTTTGTAAAGTCTATAAACACAATGACTGAACAAACATTAGTATTTTCTCTGTGTGTAATTAATAACATGGTTATCGTAGATTAGCTGGGCTAACCGTTAGCTGTTAGCCGTTAGGCGTGTCTGTAATAACTCACTAAACTCACAAAGTGGCCCGTGAAAAAAATATTTTCTTGTTTTAGTTACATCATGATTGAGCTAACTGGAGTAGTTTCATGTCGTATCCGACAACGGGAGGCTTTTAACAGATGACGATCCTGATGTTAGCTTTGCTGCTAGTGTTAACGTTAGCTGTCCCTGTCAGCTGCAGCCACTGATGCTTTCTAGACATCGTGATTTCCCAAAACTGAATAAATACCACACATAGCAACACAAAACTGCTTTGCTAGCTCAATTATGTTGTAACGGCTGGATGGTTGATGCGTACATGCTGATTCAGGTGCTATCAGAGCCGATCCCAGCATCACTATGGCTTAATGATCAACTCAGTCAATTAAAACAACCCGTCCTGTGTTAGGAGTGTATGTCGCTGACAGAAGAAAGAAAGAAAGAAAAGGGAAAAAAGATAGAAAAGCAGCGTACACCTCACATATTTATTTCTCACAGTTGCGCACACGTGTGGCTGGCATGCAGAAGCACCGTCTGTGTGTCTGTGTGTCGAGGGTGTGAGCCGCAGCTTCAGCTGCTCAGGTAGAGAGGCTGTGTAGCCCGCTGTGTTTTTTCACTGATTCGGTTCTGCAGGTTCTCTGCTGGTACACTGGAGACGGGGATCAAGCAGTTTGTCTCACTCGGGATAGATTGTGCTTTTTTGGTTCATAGGTTATGACTGACGTGTGATTTATTCGCGTTTAGAGGGAATAAATTTCCGTTATAACGGAAACGTGGGCACAGTTATCTATACAAAATATACAGACTAACTAACTAATTAACTAACTAACTGATTGACTAACATAAACAACTGAAAATTGAAAAAAAATTAGCTTGCACCATTAGCTCCGGTAAGGGAAAGCATGAGGGAAAGCGGCTGACCGGAAGTCATGCACAAAAAAACGGAAGTTGATCACTATTTACTTCCGTGTTTGAAAATAAGGTGGATACACTGTATAAAAGTTGACATGTTTTTTTGTGTGTTTTCAGCTGACAGGGGTGAATTCGGTCATTTTCACGGTAAAGGCCGTCGATGCAGACGGAGACATCATCAGTTACATCATCGATGAGTCATCGGTGAGTCAAAGTCCATCCACATACTTCTGTCCACGTCCTGTGGATGTCTCAGTAAAATGTGTCCTGTTTCCTGTGGACTGTAAAGTGCTTCCTGTTTCCTGTGGACTGTAAACAAAGAGCATGGATACCAAGAGGCGAAGCTCAATAAAACGCCCCATAGCAACAGACTGGCCCATGGTTTTGTCCTACCGCCGCCATTTTGGACTGTCAGCAGACCCGCTTGCATACAAAAACACACAGACAAACTGAAGTATATCGCTATTAATTATGCTTACAATGCTACTCACCTCATGATAACTTGGTCACAGCTGCTTTTTCATGTTTTTGTAAAGCAAAATATAGACTTTAAAAAAAAACAAAACTAAGAAAAACGGCCTAGATGTCATATCTACATATTACATCCACTTATGAGAAGATTAACTTAATTACTCCTTCAAAATCACCCCATAAGCCAATCTACCAAAAATATATATACTGCACAGGCCAAAAGTTTGGACACACCTTCTCATTCAATGCGTTTTCTTTATTTTCATGACTATTTACATTGTAGATTCTCATTGAAGGCATCAAAACTATGAATGAACACATGTGGAGTTATGTACTTAACAAAAAAGGTGAAATAACTGAAAACATGTTTTATATTCTAGTTTCTTCAAAATAGCCACCCTTTGCTCGGATTACTGCTTTGCACACTCTTGGCATTCTCTCCATGAGCTTCAAGAGGTAGTCACCTGAAATGGTTTCCACTTCACAGGTGTGCCTTATCAGGGTTAATTAGTGGAATTTCTTGCTTTATCAATGGGGTTGGGACCATCAGTTGTGTTGTGCAGAAGTCAGGTTAATACACAGCCGACAGCCCTATTGAACAACTGTTAAAATTCATATTATGGCAAGAACCAATCAGCTAACTAAAGAAAAACGAGTGGCCATCATTACTTTAAGAAATGAAGGTCAGTCAGTCCGGAAAATTGCAAAAACTTTAAATGTGTCCCCAAGTGGAGTCGCAAAAACCATCAAGCGCTACAACGAAACTGGCACACATGAGGACCGACCCAGGAAAGGAAGACCAAGAGTCACCTCTGCTTCTGAGGATAAGTTCATCCGAGTCACCAGCCTCAGAAATGGCAAGTTAACAGCAGCTCAGATCAGAGACCAGATGAATGCCACACAGAGTTCTAGCAGCAGACCCATCTCTAGAACAACTGTTAAGAGGAGACTGCGCCAATCAGGCCTTCATGGTCAAATAGCTGCTAGGAAACCACTGCTAAGGAGAGGCAACAAGCAGAAGAGATTTGTTTGGGCCAAGAAACACAAGGAATGGACATTAGACCAGTGGAAATCTGTGCTTTGGTCTGATGAGTCCAAATTTGAGATCTTTGGTTCCAACCGCCGTGTCTTTGTGAGACGCAGAAAAGGTGAACGGATGGATTCCACATGCCTGGTTCCCACTGTGAAGCATGGAGGAGGAGGTGTGATGGTGTGGGGGTGTTTTGCTGGTGACACTGTTGGGGATTTATTCAAAATTGAAGGCACACTGAACCAGCATGGCTACCACAGCATCCTGCAGCGACATGCCATCCCATCCGGTTTGCGTTTAGTTGGACGATCATTTATTTTTCAACAGGACAATGACCCCAAACACACCTCCAGGCTGTGTAAGGGCTATTTGACCAAGAAGGAGAGTGATGGAGTGCTGCAGCAGATGACCTGGCCTCCACAGTCACCGGACCTGAACCCAATCCAGATGGTTTGGGGTGAGCTGGACCGCAGAGTGAAGGCAAAGGGGCCAACAAGTGCTAAACACCTCTGGGAACTCCTTCAAGACTGTTGGAAAACCATTTCAGGTGACTACCTCTTGAAGCTCATGGAGAGAATGCCAAGAGTGTGCAAAGCAGTAATCAGAGCAAAGGGTGGCTATTTTGAAGAAACTAGAATATCAAACATGTTTTCAGTTATTTCACCTTTTTTTGTTAAGTACATAACTCCACATGTGTTCATTCATAGTTTTGATGCCTTCAGTGAGAATCTACAATGTAAATAGTCATGAAAATACAGAAAACGCATTGAATGAGAAGGTGTGTCCAAACTTTTGGCCTGTACTGTATATATTTTAACTAGAAACACATTAATGGCGACGTCACATAGTCAGGAATAAAGATTTATTTACAGTTTGTACAGTAAGGGGACAGTAATAATAATAATAATAATAATGATAATGATATATAGACTATTTTAACATGATATATTTTAATCCTCCTCCGAGAACCGTCACCTTATCGTGGTGGAGGAGTTTGAGTGCCCTAATGACCCTAGGAGCTATGCTGTCGGGGGCATTTTGCCCCTGGTAGGGTTTCCCATGGCAGATTGGTTCTGGGCGAAGGGTCAGACGAAGAATGGTTCAAAAGACCCTTCATGATGGATACAAACAAGGACACGTGTACCCGGCCCGGAGGGTTACCAGGGCCCCGCCCTGGAGCCAGGCCTGGGGTTGGGGCCCGTGGGTGAGCGCCTGGTAGTTGGGCCTTCACCCATGGGGTCTGGCCGGGCCCTACATGGGCTCGTCCCTCTGCAGGCCCACCACCCGCAGAGAGATCCAGAAGGGTTCGGTGCAATGTGGATTGGGCAGCAGACCAAGGCGGGGGCCTTGGCGGTCCGATCCTCGGTTACAGAAGTTGGTTCTTGGGACATGGAATGTCACCTCTCTGGCGGGGAAGGAGCCGGAGCTTGTGGAAGAGGTTGAGCGCTACCGGCTAGATATAGTCGACCTCACCTCGACACATAGTTCCGGCTCTGGAACCCAAGTCCTTGAGAGGGGTTGGACTCTCTCCTTCGCTGGAGTTGCTCCAGGTGAGAGGCGGAGGGCCGGGGTGGGCTTTCTGATAGCCCCCAGACTCTCTGCCTGTACGTTGGGGTTTACCCCGGTAGACGAAAGGGTTGCTTCCCTGCGCCTTCAGGTCGGGGAATGGGTCCTGACTGTTGTCTGTGCTTATGCACAGAACAACAGTTCAGAGTACCCGCCCTCTTTGGAGTATATATATATATATATATATATATATATATATATATATATGTAGAACAAAACAAAACTGGCATAATAAATTGATATTAAAACACTTTAAAACTTACACCTCAGGAGTTCTTACCTGTCGGGATCCTTCGGGAAACCAGGTGCGGGGTGTTCAACTGATAGTTGTTGCAGTTAATTGCACCACACTGTTTTCTTTTACTTTTTTTTCTCCTCTCTCCTTGACATCTTCCATGTTGTCTGGGCACAACAGTCCAAACTCAACAGTCCAAAATGGCGGCAGCACCCCTAGTGGCTGTTGGCAAAAATTCAACAGAGCTTCACCCTTTGGTATCCATGCTCTTTGGTAAAGTGATTCCTGTTTCCTGTGGACTGTAAAGTGTTTCCTGTTTCCTGTGGAAGTAAAGTGTTTCATGTCTCCTGTGGATGTCTCTGTAAAGTGTTTCCTGTTTCCTGTGGAGAGTAAAGTACTTCCTGTTTCCCGCAGGGCGACGCAGCGTTCTTCAGGGTGGATCTTCCAAACAGTGGGGACGTGGTTCTGAACAAACCTCTGGATTACGAGAGCAGGACTCAGCTGCAGGTGACCATCTGGGCTCAGGTAACTCTGTGATGTCATCAACCGCCATCACACCATCAATGCTTCAGTAAACACCAATAAACAAATAAATAAACAAGTTTGTCCTGACAAACAGGAAGCGAACACTGCAGAGAAGTTCAATACGTCCACTGTCCTCATCGTCAACATCGAGGACGGAGACGACCAGTACCCTCACTTCCTGCCCTGCACACCTGTGTCTCCAGGTGTTCCTGTCTGCATGAACCCCACCTACACCGCCAACATCACACACAAACACCAGGTAAAACAAACACCAGGTAAACAATCAAACACCACGTAAACAAACAAACAAACCAAAGACGTTTACTGTAGCAGACATGTTTATTTGTCTACACCTTTATTATTGTTGTTTCCTGTTTCAGGACGGTGTGGTGGAGTTTTCTCCTGGACCTATCAGAGCAGAGGATGGAGACCGAGGAATCAACACCTCTCTGATCTACAACATCCTGTCAGGTCAGTGAGGATGATGATGATGATGATGATGATGACGATGTGTGTATACAGGTGTGTTCAGGAGTGTGTTCAGGTGTGTATCCAAGTGTGTCAGCAGGTGTGCTCAGGTGTGTGTTTGTGTGTGTTCAGGTGTTTACAGGTATATATCCAGGTGTGTGTTTGTGTGTTTCAGCAGGTGTATGAGTGTATTCAGGTGTGTTTAGATGTATCCAGGTGTGTGTACAGGTGTGCTCAGGTGTGTTTGTGTGTGTCAGCAGGTGTATGAGTGTATTCAGGTGTGTGTGTGTGTGTGTGTGTGTATACAGGTGTGCTCAGGTGTGTTTGTGTGTGTCAGCAGGTGACGACCGGGGCAGGTTTGTGATCAACAACAGGACAGGTGAGCTCAGGTTAACTAGAGCGGTGAACGACCGACGACTGGAGACGAACTTCACACTCAGCATCATGGTAACAGCACCACTTCCTGTTTACTGTTATATTTATAACAGTGATGACAGAACCAAAGGCCCTGCCCCCCTGTCCTTGCAGGTGTATCAGGAGGATGACCGGCTGAAGTACAGCGTGGCGTCAGTTCTGATCCGGGTTCTCAGTGAGAATGCGTTCCCGCCGGTCTTCAACAGAACCACCTTCAAAGGTTTCATCATCCAGAGCTCTAGCCCCGCCTCCATCGTCTCCACCTACGGGAACCAGGTGTTACAGATCCAGGTGTTGGATCGTGACTTCCCTGACGTAAGACCTCCTGTTGCTACACCTGTATCATTACCTGTCTGACACCTGGTGAGTCATCACTGCTGTCCAATCACAGGGCCTGAATCCAAACATCCACTACTCCCTCCACCCCCCGTCCGGACTGTACCAAGTCACCCAGGGCGGGGTCCTGATTGCCAGGACGGACCGCCTGCACGCCTTTGACAGACACATACTGCAGGTAACAGAGTATACTGACAGGACGCGGTGTCACACAGGTGACGACACAGGTGAGACTGAAGCTTCATCAGATCTGAACTGGAGGATTGTCACCTGACGGTTTAAATTTTATATTCAGACTCTGATCATCCTGTAGGTCGGCACCAGAGATGCAGAATCAACAGATCACTATTATACATGTATATATACACACCTGTACAGGTGTACACGTGTAAACATTACAGATACAGTAACTGTACGTGTCGACTGCAGGTCGTCGCCAGAGACGAAGAATCAGGAGAAGAAGCTTCAGCTTCAGTTGACATTGAAGTTCTGCAGAGAGGACAGACAGGTGAGAACAACAGCAGGACCACCTGAGGGTCACCTCACACCTGTCAACACACCTGTCAATGCGCTTCTTTTTTTTCTTTTTATGTTTAACTGTTTAAGGTTTGGCGTCTGAGTTTTTTTTCTCCATTGATCTCTGATGGATCACAAACTGATCAGTTCAACTGAACAGACATGAAAATGTTTCTTCAATGAAATAACAGTTGTTAACTGACAGTTTGTAAACATTCACTTAGATCCACCTGAGACTCAGTCCGACCAACTGAACCTGAACAGGTACCTGTAACCAAAGCTGTGCCTAAACCACACTCAGTGTGCAGAGGCCTTAACTCTGCTCTCTCCTCTCCTCTGCAGTCCCTCGTGGTGCGTTCGCTAACATTATCTCTCTCTCCTGGTGGTGCAATTACTGACATTATCTCTCCTCTCTCCTCTGTCCAGTCCCCCGTGGTGCGTTCGTTGACATTATCTCTCCTCTCTCCTCTCTCCTCTGTCCAGTCCCTCTTGATGCGTTCGCTGACATTATCTCTCTCCTGGTGGTGCATTCACTGACATTATCTTCCTCCTGGTGGTGCATTCACTGACCTTATCTCTCCTCTCTCCTCTACAGTCCCTCGTGGTGTGTTCGCTGACATTATCTCTCCTGGTGGTGCATTCACTGACATCATCTTCCTCCGGGTGGTTCATTCACTGACATTAACTCTCCTCTCTCCTCTACAGTCCCTCGTGGTGCGTTCGCTGATATTATCTCACTCCTGGTGGTGCATTCACTGACATTAACTCTCCTCTCTCCTCTACAGTCCCTCGTGGTGCATTCACTGACATTATCTCCTCTCTCCTCTGTGCAGTCCCTTGTGGTACGTTCACTGACATTATCTCCTCTCTCCTCTGTGCAGTCCCTCGTGGTGCGTTCACTGACATTATCTCACTCTTGGTGGTTCATTCACTGACATTAACTGTCTTCTCTCCTCTCTCCTCTACAGTCCCTTGTGGCGCAGTGTGTGCACTAACATTAACTGTCCTCTGTCCTCTGTGCAGTCCCTTGTGGTGCATTCATTGACATTATCTCCTCTCTCCTCTGTGCAGTCCCTTGTGGTGCATTCACTGACATTATCTCCTCTCTCCTCTGTGCAGTCCCTTGTGGTACGTTCAATGACATTATCTCCTCTCTCCTCCATAGTCCCTCGTGGTGCGTTCACGGAGCAGCAGTTGTTCGGAGACGTGGACAGCAGACTGGCTGGAGGCATTGCAGTGATGATGGTGCTCCTGTTTCTCTCGGCTCTTCTGTTGGTGCTGCTGCGCACCGTGAGGAGAAGGCGACTACAACCAACCTCTGGCGATCCCGCCAGTGTTGCCCTCGGGAAACATCCCAATGTGGTATGAACTACATCACTGACACTTTTACACACCTGACGACATGTAAACACCTGATGTCACACCTAACATGTATACATTCAAACACCTTACCATATTATATAGATTATATATAATGTTTGTTTATAAGTTTGTCACTGTAGAGTTTATATAATATATTCATCTACAGTACAGGCCAAAAGTTTGGACCCACCTTCTCATTCAATGCGTTTTCTTTATTTTCATGACTATTTACATTGTAGATTCTCACTGAAGGCATCAAAACAATGAATGAACACATGTGGAGTTATGTACTTAACAAAAAAAGGTGAAATAACTGAAAACATGTTTTATATTCTAGTTTCTTCAAAATAGCCACCCTTTGCTCTGATTACTGCTTTGCACACTCTTGGCATTCTCTCCATGAGCTTCAAGAGGTAGTCACCTGAAATGGTTTCCACTTCACAGGTGTGCCTTCTCAGGGTTAATTAGTGGAATTTCTTGCTTTATCAATGGGGTTGGGACCATCAGTTGTGTTGTGCAGAAGTCAGGTTAATACACAGCCGACAGCCCTATTGGACAACTGTTAAAATTCTTATTATGGCAAGAACCAATCAGCTAACTAAAGAAAAACGAGTGGCCATCATTACTTTAAGAAATGAAGGTCAGTCAGTCCGGAAAATTGCAAAAACTTTAAATGTGTCCCCAAGTGGAGTCGCAAAAACCATCAAGCGCTACAACGAAACTGGCACACATGAGGACCGACCCAGGAAAGGAAGACCAAGAGTCACCTCTGCTTCTGAGGATAAGTTCATCCGAGTCACCAGCCTCAGAAATGGCAAGTTAACAGCAGCTCAGATCAGAGACCAGATGAATGCCACACAGAGTTCTAGCAGCAGACCCATCTCTAGAACAACTGTTAAGAGGAGACTGCGCCAATCAGGCCTTCATGGTCAAATAGCTGCTAGGAAACCACTGCTAAGGAGAGGCAACAAGCAGAAGAGATTTGTTTGGGCCAAGAAACACAAGGAATGGACATTAGACCAGTGGAAATCTGTGCTTTGGTCTGATGAGTCCAAATTTGAGATCTTTGGTTCCAACCGCCGTGTCTTTGTGAGACGCAGAAAAGGTGAACGGATGGATTCCACATGCCTGGTTCCCACTGTGAAGCATGGAGGAGGAGGTGTGATGGTGTGGGGGTGTTTTGCTGGTGACACTGTTGGGGATTTATTCAAAATTGAAGGCACACTGAACCAGCATGGCTACCACAGCATCCTGCAGCGACATGCCATCCCATCCGGTTTGCGTTTAGTTGGACGATCATTTATTTTTCAACAGGACAATGACCCCAAACACACCTCCAGGCTGTGTAAGGGCTATTTGACCAAGAAGGAGAGTGATGGAGTGCTGTGGCAGATGACCTGGCCTCCACAGTCACCGGACCTGAACCCAATCGAGATGGTTTGGGGCGAGCTGGACCGCAGAGTGAAGGCAAAGGGGCCAACAAGTGCTAAACACCTCTGGGAACTCCTTCAAGACTGTTGGAAAACCATTTCAGGTGACTACCTCTTGAAGCTCATGGAGAGAATGCCAAGAGTGTGCAAAGCAGTAATCAGAGCAAAGGGTGGCTATTTTGAAGAAACTAGAATATAAAACATGTTTTCAGTTATTTCACCTTTTTTTGTTAAGTACATAACTCCACATGTGTTCATTCATAGTTTTGATGCCTTCAGTGAGAATCTACAATGTAAATAGTCATGAAAATAAAGAAAACGCATTGAATGAGAAGGTGTGTCCAAACTTTTGGCCTGTACTGTATGTCTGTAGAAGTTACTGTGGTTTTAATACATACAGATGATATGTTTACATGTTTGTGTTCCTCAGAAGTTACTTTGGTTTCACTCGGTGAGTTTAAAGCTGCTCTACAGTCCTGTGATGTTGTGATGATGTTACTGTGGACTTCCTGTCATGTGATTGTGTTTAAAGCCTCCATCAGTGGTGATTACATATGATGGACTGTCCTTCTGTATGTGTTGTCCTTCAATATGTGTTGTCCTTCGGTATGATGTGCTGTCCTTCAGTATGATGTGTTGTCCTTCAGCATGATGGACTGTCCTTCTGTATGGTGTGTTGTCCTTTAGTATGATGTGTTGTCCTTTAGTATGATGTGTTGTCCTTCATTATGATGTGTTGTCCTTTAGTGTGATGTGTTGTCCTTCAGTATGATGTGTTGTACTTCAGTATGATGTGTTGTCCTTCAGTCCTTCAGTATGATGTATTGTGCTTCAGTATGATGTGTTGTCCTTCAGTATGATGTGTTGTCTTTCAGTATGATGTGTTGTCTTTCAGTATGATGTGTGTTGTCCTTCGGTATGGTGTGTTGTCCTTTGGTATGATGTGTTGTCCTTCAGTATGATGGACTGTCCTTCTGTATGATGTGTTGTCCTTCAGTATGATGTGTTGTCCTTCAGTATGATGTGTTGTCCTTAAGTATGATGTGTTGTCTTTTAGTTTGATGTGTTGTCCTTCAGTATGATGTGTTGTCCGTCAGTATGATGGACTGTCCTTCAGGTCAATATACTGTCCCTTACTATCGTGGTCTGTCCCTCAGTATGATGTGTCGTACTTCAGTATGATGGACTGTCCCTCAGTATGATGTGTTGTCCTTCAGTATGATGGACTGTCCTTCTGTATGATGTGTTGTGCTTCAGTATGATGTGTTGTCCTTCAGTATGATGTGTTGTCCTTCAGTATGATGGACTGTCTTTCATGTCAATATACTGTCCCTTACTATCGTGGTCTGTCCCTCAGTATGATGTGTCGTACTTCAGTATGATGGACTGTCCCTAAGTATGATGTGTTGTCCTTCAGTATGATGGACTGTCCTTCAGGTTGATATGCTGTCCCTTAGTATGATGGACTGTCCCTCAGTATGATGTGTCGTACTTCAGTATTATGGACTGTCCCTCAGTACTATGTCCTGTCAGTCGGTATGATGGACCGTCGTTCAGTATGATGTGTTGTCCTCTAGTATGATGGAGTGTCTCTCAGTATGATGTGTTGTCCTTCACTTTGATCTGTTTTCCTTCAGTATGATGTGTTGTCCTTCAGTATGATGTGTTGTCCTTCAGTTTGATCTGTTCTCCTTCAGTATGATGTGTTGTCCTTCAGTATGATGTGTTGTCCCTCAGTATGATGCGTTGTCCTTCAGTATGATGTGTTGTCCCTCAGTATGATGTGTTGTCCTTCAGTATGATGTACTGTACTGTACTGTACTGTACTGTGTGCAGTTATGGATGAAGACCACCACAGTATGTATATATACATACAGTCAGGTCCATAATTATTTGGACAATGATACAGTTGTCGTCATTTTGGCTCTGTACACCACCACAATGGGTTTTAAATGAAACAATGAATACCTGCTTAAAGTGCAGACTCTTTCAGACGCTTTCATTTAAGGCTTTTTTCAAAAATGTAGTATGAACCGTGTAGGAATTACAACCATTTCTTCACACAGTCCCCCGACTTTAAGGGCTCATAAGTATTTGGACAAACTAACATAATCATCAATTAAACAGTCAGTTTTAATACTTGGTTGCAAATCCTTTACAGTCAATGACTGCCTGAAGTGTTGGACACATAGGCATCATCAGATGCTGGGTTTCTTCCCTGGTGATGCTCTGCCAGCCCTTTACTGCAGCTGTCTGCACTTCCTGCTTGTGTTTTGGGTGTTTTGCCCTCAGTTTTGGCTTCAGCAAGAGAAACGCATGCTCAGTTGGATTCAGGTCAGATGATATGACTTGGCCATTGCAGAACATTCCACTTCTTTGCCAATGTCTTTGGTTGCTTTTGCAATATGCTTCAGGTCATTGTCCATCTGCACTGTGAAGCATCGTCTAATGAGTTTTGAAGCATTTAGTTGAATCTGAGCAGGTAATGGTGCCCCAAACACTTCAGCTTTCATCCTGGGTTAGGGTTAGGGTTAGGGGGTGATGATGATGATGGTGATGGTGTTGATAATGATGATGTGATACTAAGTGTGAAATCTTTGTGACCGACAGGGGTCCGACGAGTCGTCATTCAGCAACAGAGCTTTCAGTCATCACTATGAGTCTTCATCACAGTCACAGAGTCTTCACGGCCGACAGGGTGTCTACACCAGGAAACACTCTCTGCCTCCTCTTCCTCCTCCTTCATCATCATCGAACATCATCAGGCGTCCCACAGGAAGACTCACGTTTCACTCTGACCTGTTTCCTGTCTCAGAGAGTCCACCTGCAGCTGTCCTCACTCTACCTGTCCAGTCCACAGGTGTTCACACTGATGACATCACACTACCTGTTCAGTTCACAGGTGTTCACAGTGATGACATCATCACAGCAGAGACTCTTCCAACAGACCACAACATCAAAACAGACCAATCAGAGGACCCGTACAGGACCATCTGTCCATCTGAGGACATCTCAGAGGACATGGACACATCACTGCAGCCAATCACAGAACAGATCTGACACATCTCACAGCCAATCACAGAACAGATCTGACACAACTCACAGCCAATCACAGAACAGATCTGACACATGTCACAGCCAATCACAGAACAGATCTGACATAACTCACAGCCAATCACAGAACAGATCTGACACATCTCACAGCCAATCACAGAACAGATCTGACACAACTCACAACCAATCACAGAACAGATCTGACACATCTCACAGCCAATCACAGAACAGAGCTGACACAATTCACAGCCAATCACAGAACAGATCTGACACATCTCTGCAGCCAATCACAAAACAGGAACACAGTTCCAACCAATCACCATGCAGTTGAATAAATGACTTCTGATTTCAGTTTCAGGGTTGTTTAGGATCATGTGTGTGTGTGTGTGTGTGTGTGAGTGTGAGTGAGAGAGAGAGAGAAAGAGGCAGCCCCATCCATCCTTAAGAAAGTCTGAAGCAAAAGATGCTTGAGCCAATGACTACCACACACACTTTTGATTGACACCCTCTCAATTTAGAGGGGGGGGGGGGTCTGTGTGTGTGTGTGTGTGTGTACCCCACAGCTGGCACTTCATTGCCAGTTGGGTTCCTAAAACTGTCAATCATTCTAACACACCTACCGGTGTGTCTTTCTCACACACACACACACACACACACACAACAGCGCACATAAGCCAACACTCAGACACACACACACACATACCAGCACATGCAAGCACACACCCTCACACACACTCACACACACTCACACACACAGAGACAAAGCTGCAGCGTCTCTTCCTGTTATTGCTGAATCCCAGCAATTACCTTAAAATTACACCAGCCTAATTTAATGTAACACCTGTGTGTGTGTGTGTGTGTGTGTGTGTGTGTGTGTGAGTGGATCGTGTGTGTGTGTGTGTGTGTGTGTGTGTGTGAGTGGATTGTGTGTGTGTGTGTGTGTGTGTGTGTGTGTGTGTGAGTGGATCAAGTGTGTGTGTGTGTGTGTGTGTGTGTGTGTGAGTGGATCATGTGTGTGTGTGTGTGTGTGTGTGTGAGTGGATCATGTGTGTGTGTGTCAATCAATCAATCAATTCAATCAATTTTATTTATAAAGCCCAATATCACAAATCACAATTTGCCTCACAGGGCTTTACAGCATACGACATCCCTCTGTCCTTATGACCCTCACAGCTGATCAGGAAAAACTCCCCAAAAAACCCTTTAACGGGGAAAAAAAACGGTAGAAACCTCAGGAAGAGCAACTGAGGAGGGATCCCTCTTCCAGGACGGACAGACGTGCAATAGATGTCGTACAGAACAGATCAGCATAATAAATTAACAGTAATCCGTGTGTGTGTGTGTGACTGGATCGTGTGTGTGTGTGTGTGACTGGATCGTGTGTGTGTGTGTGTGTGTGTGTGTGAACAGATCATGTGTGTGTGAACAGATCGTGCATGTGTGTGCACGGATCATGTGTGTGTGCACGGATCATGTGTGTGTGTGTGTGTGTGTGTGTGAACGTATCGTGACATCACTGTTACTCTCTGATCTGTAAACATGAAACAATCTGATCAAAGAACAAAACAATCAGCTGATCAGTCTGTGATCTGACACTGCTGTTATAAGGTCTCATTATTTAGTGATGGTTTATTGATCACGTGTAAATAAACTGAAAACAGATTAAAGTTGTGTCGATGATGTCACTTCCTGCACCACGTTTTCTCAGCTTCTGTGTTAAAGTGGTTTGTTAGAAAGCTTTACCCCTGACTGTTCCATTAATGACGGTCATTTAAAGATACAAACACGTCAGGCTTAATAAACAACCAAACAAACAACCAAACAAACAGTTGTAACTCACCTGTGAGGTGTTACAATGATAGATCATTCACAGAGTCACAGCTGATCAACATCCAATCAAACATTCAGTCCAAACACATGATAACATTCATACCCTCCACAGCTCTTCCTCCGTTATCACGTAAACATGATGACTCCTCAGAACTCAGAGTGGAGGTGAACTCCTGACCTTTGGATTGACACCTCACCTCAGCCAATAGGATGTTCTATACCTGCCCCACAGCCAACGACGCCCCACCTCCCCTCTCAGGCTACAGAGGGAGCGTTACGAGACACAGACTTCTTACCTTTCACTACGTAATGGCTGCGGCCCTTAAACAGTTCGTACTGTTGGACGCAGTCTACACCCAATCAGGACAGACGGCTGTCTCATGACATCACACCCTAACCTTTGACCCTCTGGATCACATATCTGTTACCATGGAGATAAAACAAAACACTGTTCACTGAACTCTCCAGAGATAGAGGTTGACCCGCAGAGATCTGAGATTGTTATTTTACAATAAGAAATAAGAGCGTATGTCATAGATTCGTGTTATATTAACCATGGCGACATCATAGAGAGCAAACGTTTATCTGTCACTTTGTTGTTTATATTTATGTTTATTTTATTCAGTTAAACAGTTCATATTCTGTTATTACTAATCAACTCGTCATCAGTCAGCTGGATGTGATGTCATCTGTCACCTCTCACGACAGACAGACAGACGAACAGACAGACAGACAGACAGACGGACGGAAGAACAGACAGACAGACAGACATTAAAGGTTCAATGTTGGGCGTTCAGGGACGTCTGTAGAAAATCACATTAATAAAGTTGATGATGAGAATCACTGTGTTAACGTTCCCTCACAGCGAGCCGTTAGTTGAACGTTGACATTAAATCCTCCTGATGACTGTGTTCATGTCTCAGCACAGAAAATAAATGACATCATATAAATTAAATATATCCATTAAATATGAAACATCAAACTGATGATGATCTGAAATAAGAAGAAAACGTTTCCTCCCGACGTCTGTGAACAGAAAATGTTTGACTTTATGAATTTAAATGATGAACATGAAATGACAGAAAGTTAATCAAAGGAAGGAGACACCCCCTCTGTTTTATTTTGTTTATTTATTTTACTTTATTTCATTTTCATGACCATGACGAGGTAAAAACACAGGAGACCTTCAGAGGACGAGGTAAAAACACAGGAGACATTCAGTGGATGAGGTAAAAACGAGAGACGTTCAGAGGACGAGGTAAAAACACGTGAGACGTTCAGTGGATGAGGTAAAAACACAAGAGACATTCAGTGGATGAGGTAAAAACACAAGAGACGTTCAGTGGATGAGGTAAAAACACAGGAGACGTTCAGAGGACGAGGTAAAAACACAGGAGACATTCAGAGGACGAGGTCAAAACAGGAGACATTCAGAGGAAGAGGTAAAAACACAGGAGACATTCAGTGGATGAGGTAAAAACGAGAGACGTTCAGTGGATGAGGTAAAAATGAGAGATGTTCAGTGGATGAGGTAAAAACACGAGAGACGTTCAGTGGATGAGGTAAAAACACAGGAGACATTCAGTGGATGAGGTAAAAACACAGGAGACGTTCAGAGGACGAGGTAAAAACAGGAGACATTCAGAGGACGAGGTAAAAACACAGGAGACATTCAGAGGACGAGGTCAAAACAGGAGACATTCAGTGGATGAGGTAAAAACACAGGAGACGTTCAGAGGACGAGGTAAAAACAGGAGACATTCAGTGGATGAGGTAAAAACACAGGAGACGTTCAGAGGACGAGGTAAAAACAGGAGACATTCAGAGGAAGAGGTAAAAACACAGGAGACATTCAGTGGATGAGGTAAAAACGAGAGACGTTCAGTGGATGAGGTAAAAATGAGAGACGTTCAGTGGATGAGGTAAAAACACGAGAGACGTTCAGTGGATGAGGTAAAAACACAGGAGACGTTCAGTGGATGAGGTAAAAACACAGGAGACATTCAGTGGATGAGGTAAAAACACAGGAGACGTTCAGAGGACGAGGTAAAAACAGGAGACATTCAGAGGACGAGGTAAAAACACAGGAGACATTCAGAGGATGAGGTAAAAACACAGGAGACGTTCAGAGGACGAGGTAAAAACACAGGAGACATTCAGAGGAAGAGGTAAAAACACAGGAGACATTCAGAGGACGAGGTAAAAACACAAGAGACATTCAGAGGAAGAGGTAAAAACACAGGAGACATTCAGAGGACGAGGTAAAAACACAAGAGACATTCAGAGGACGAGGTAAAAACAGGAGACATTCAGAGGAAGAGATAAAAACAGGAGACATTCAGAGGAAGAGGTAAAAACACAGGAGACATTCAGAGGACGAGGTAAAAACACAAGAGACATTCAGAGGACGAGGTAAAAACAGGAGACATTCAGAGGACGAGGTAAAAACACAGGAGACATTCAGAGGATGAGGTAAAAACAGGAGACATTCAGAGGAAGAGGTAAAAACAGGAGACATTCAGAGGACAAGGTAAAAACAGGAGACATTCAGAGGACGAGGTAAAAACACAGGAGACATTCAGAGGACAAGGTAAAAACAGGAGACATTCAGAGGACGAGGTAAAAACACAGGAGACATTCAGAGGACGAGGTAAAAACACAGGAGACATTCAGAGGACGAGGTAAAAACAGGAGACATTCAGAGGACGAGGTAAAAACACAGGAGACATTCAGAGGACGAGGTAAAAACAGGAGACATTCGGAGGACGAGGTAAAAACACAGGAGACATTCGGAGGACGAGGTAAAAACACAGGAGACATTCAGAGGACGAGGTAAAAACAGGAGACATTCAGAGGACGAGGTAAAAACAGGAGACATTCAGAGGACGAGGTAAAAACACAGGAGACATTCAGAGGAAGAAGTAAAAACACAGGAGACATTCAGAGGACGAGGTAAAAACACAGGAGACATTCAGAGGAAGAAGTAAAAACACAGGAGACATTCAGAGGAAGAAGTAAAAACACAGGAGACATTCAGAGGACGAGGTAAAAACAGGAGACATTCAGAGGACGAGGTAAAAACAGGAGACATTCAGAGGAAGAGGTAAAAACACAGGAGACATTCAGAGGACGAGGTAAAAACACAAGAGACATTCAGAGGAAGAGGTAAAAACACAGGAGACATTCAGAGGACGAGGTAAAAACACAAGAGACATTCAGAGGACGAGGTAAAAACAGGAGACATTCAGAGGACGAGGTAAAAACACAGGAGACATTCAGAGGATGAGGTAAAAACAGGAGACATTCAGAGGAAGAGGTAAAAACAGGAGACATTCAGAGGACAAGGTAAAAACAGGAGACATTCAGAGGACGAGGTAAAAACACAGGAGACATTCAGAGGACAAGGTAAAAACAGGAGACATTCAGAGGACGAGGTAAAAACACAGGAGACATTCAGAGGACGAGGTAAAAACACAGGAGACATTCAGAGGACGAGGTAAAAACGGGACAGTCAGAGGAAGAGGTAAAAACACAGGAGACATTCAGAGGACGAGGTAAAAACAGGAGACATTCAGAGGACGAGGTAAAAACACAGGAGACATTCAGAGGACGAGGTAAAAACAGGAGACATTCGGAGGACGAGGTAAAAACACAGGAGACATTCGGAGGACGAGGTAAAAACACAGGAGACATTTAGAGGACGAGGTAAAAACACAGGAGACATTCAGAGGACGAGGTAAAAACAGGAGACATTCAGAGGACGAGGTAAAAACAGGAGACATTCAGAGGACGAGGTAAAAACACAGGAGACATTCAGAGGAAGAAGTAAAAACACAGGAGACATTCAGAGGACGAGGTAAAAACACAGGAGACATTCAGAGGAAGAAGTAAAAACACAGGAGACATTCAGAGGAAGAAGTAAAAACACAGGAGACATTCAGAGGACGAGGTAAAAACAGGAGACATTCGGAGGACGAGGTAAAAACACAGGAGACATTCAGAGGACGAGGTAAAAACAGGAGACATTCAGAGGACGAGGTAAAAACAGGAGACATTCAGAGGACGAGGTAAAAACACAGGAGACATTCAGAGGAAGAAGTAAAAACACAGGAGACATTCAGAGGACGAGGTAAAAACACAGGAGACATTCAGAGGAAGAAGTAAAAACACAGGAGACATTCAGAGGAAGAAGTAAAAACACAGGAGACATTCAGAGGACGAGGTAAAAACAGGAGACATTCGGAGGACGAGGTAAAAACACAGGAGACATTCAGAGGACGAGGTAAAAACACAGGAGACATTCAGAGGACGAGGTAAAAACAGGAGACATTCAGAGGACGAGGTAAAAACAGGAGACATTCAGAGGACGAGGTAAAAACACAGGAGACATTCAGAGGACGAGGTAAAAACACAGGAGACATTCAGAGGAAGAAGTAAAAACACAGGAGACATTCAGAGGAAGAAGTAAAAACACAGGAGACATTCAGAGGACGAGGTAAAAACAGGAGACATTCGGAGGACGAGGTAAAAACACAGGAGACATTCAGAGGACGAGGTAAAAACACAGGAGACATTCAGAGGACGAGGTAAAAACAGGAGACATTCAGAGGACGAGGTAAAAACAGGAGACATTCAGAGGACGAGGTAAAAACACAGGAGACATTCAGAGGAAGAAGTAAAAACACAGGAGACATTCAGAGGACGAGGTAAAAACACAGGAGACATTCAGAGGAAGAAGTAAAAACACAGGAGACATTCAGAGGAAGAAGTAAAAACAGGAGACATTCAGAGGACGAGGTAAAAACACAGGAGACATTCAGAGGACGAGGTAAAAACAGGAGACATTCAGAGGACGAGGTAAAAACAGGAGACATTCAGAGGACGAGGTAAAAACACAGGAGACATTCAGAGGACGAGGTAAAAACACAGGAGACATTCAGAGGAAGAAGTAAAAACACAGGAGACATTCAGAGGACGAGGTAAAAACACAGGAGACATTCAGAGGAAGAAGTAAAAACACAGGAGACATTCAGAGGAAGAAGTAAAAACACAGGAGACATTCAGAGGAAGAAGTAAAAACACAGGAGACATTCAGAGGACGAGGTAAAAACAGGAGACATTCGGAGGACGAGGTAAAAACACAGGAGACATTCAGAGGACGAGGTAAAAACAGGAGACATTCAGAGGACGAGGTAAAAACACAGGAGACATTCAGAGGAAGAAGTAAAAACACAGGAGACATTCAGAGGACGAGGTAAAAACACAGGAGACATTCAGAGGAAGAAGTAAAAACACAGGAGACATTCAGAGGAAGAAGTAAAAACACAGGAGACATTCAGAGGACGAGGTAAAAACAGGAGACATTCGGAGGACGAGGTAAAAACACAGGAGACATTCAGAGGACGAGGTAAAAACACAGGAGACATTCAGAGGACGAGGTAAAAACAGGAGACATTCAGAGGACGAGGTAAAAACAGGAGACATTCAGAGGACGAGGTAAAAACACAGGAGACATTCAGAGGACGAGGTAAAAACACAGGAGACATTCAGAGGAAGAAGTAAAAACACAGGAGACATTCAGAGGAAGAAGTAAAAACACAGGAGACATTCAGAGGACGAGGTAAAAACAGGAGACATTCGGAGGACGAGGTAAAAACACAGGAGACATTCAGAGGACGAGGTAAAAACACAGGAGACATTCAGAGGACGAGGTAAAAACAGGAGACATTCAGAGGACGAGGTAAAAACAGGAGACATTCAGAGGACGAGGTAAAAACAGGAGACATTCAGAGGACGAGGTAAAAACACAGGAGACATTCAGAGGAAGAAGTAAAAACACAGGAGACATTCAGAGGACGAGGTAAAAACACAGGAGACATTCAGAGGAAGAAGTAAAAACACAGGAGACATTCAGAGGAAGAAGTAAAAACAGGAGACATTCAGAGGACGAGGTAAAAACACAGGAGACATTCAGAGGACGAGGTAAAAACAGGAGACATTCAGAGGACGAGGTAAAAAGAGGAGACATTCAGAGGACGAGGTAAAAACAGGAGACATTCAGAGGACGAGGTAAAAACAGGAGACATTCAGAGGACGAGGTAAAAACACAGGAGACATTCAGAGGACGAGGTAAAAACACAGGAGACATTCAGAGGAAGAAGTAAAAACACAGGAGACATTCAGAGGACGAGGTAAAAACACAGGAGACATTCAGAGGACGAGGTAAAAACAGGAGACATTCAGAGGACGAGGTAAAAACAGGAGACATTCAGAGGACGAGGTAAAAACACAGGAGACATTCAGAGGACGAGGTAAAAACACAGGAGATGTTAAGTCTGTCTGTCTGAGGAGTAAACAAAGGTGAGGAGTAAACAAAAGTGAGGAGTAAACAAAGGTGAGGAGTAAACAAAGATAATACACCTTGGGGGTATGTTAATCCTGAGATGAGAGAAACTCACCACGGCAACTGACTCTGTGAACCTAACCTGCTCGCTGACAGGTTTTCTTTAATTAAACTATGGGGGTGTTCAGCCACGCATATCAAATCTGACACACAGCAGACGTGCGCTCTCATCAGAGCAAATGTTTTTTTTGCCAATGGTAGCTTTTTATATGATACTGGTGATGTTTTGTGGCCTCTGCCTTCTTTCTGCTGGCTGAGTAGAACTCAAAAGTTACTCAGCAGGATATTAGGCAAGACGACACACAAGTTGAAACAGTATTTTTTGGGGGGTTTAAATTACTAGTGACCTACAGTACATAATGACATAGCCACTGAATGAGGTTATCGAAGCTACTTTGTTTAATAAATCAAATATGAATCAAACTAAAGAAAGGTACAGTCATGGCCAAGTCAAATATGTCTTACCTGCTGAGTCATAGGTTTGCTTCATGTCAGCCTGAGGCTGAGCGTGTAGCAGAAAGTAGAAACATGGCGTGTCCTTTAGTGAATGAAGTGGTGGAGGTTGAGGCCCAGTGTATTCAGAGGCTGTTGTGTAAGGAGAAGGTGATTAGAGCCTGTTTGGATGTCTCCCTGGAGGAGTGTCTATATGAAAGATACTGTTGGACCTCACACTATCATTTATCTAACAATCTGTTCCACCCACATATATCACATATTACACATCCTGGATTTACATTATCATCACAGCACATTTTATGCATTGTCCTTTGATTCTTTTCTTTATAACATCAGAGACACTGAACACATCAGAGAGACAGCGGTTTGTCGGCCCGTAAGAAAAGTGTCTCTGGCTCTGAAAAGACTTTGGACCCTTGTTGTGGTTTTGCCTGGACATAAATCACAATCCATTATTAAAGTAATTACCACGGAGCATCGGTGGCTCAGTAGATGGAGCGGACGCCCCGTGATCAGACGCCCAGTGCCTGATGCCGCAGGTTCAAACCCAGCCTGCAGCCTCCCGTGCGATTCAAAGACTCCGCGGTGTAACTGGCTCATTGATGGGACTCAACATCCCATAATAGCTCCATGTGAGAATAAAGGAGATTACATGAAGTCATTTCACAGCAGTTAAATGAACCTCAGCCTAATATTGACAGAATGAAGTCAGTAGAAACAAAACTTTTACCAGTCTGTTTAATATCTGTGTGTTTGATGTTGAGTTTGTGCCCAGTGTGTTTGGGCTCCATCACATTACAGCTGAATAACTTATATTCAAATATATGAACACTGTTAAGATAGAAACATGTTTCTGTATGTTAGACACATGACCTCATCACATGACATCACCTCACATTACCTATTAACTCTGCAGTCTGTTCCCATCACACCTCATGATGTTCAGCTGCAGCTGATGGAAAAAAATGTTCATGTCTTCATTCACGTCATTAAGATCTCAGATTCAGTTGGGATGAAACAAGTTCTGCTTCCTGTCTCTGAGAATCATGTTATCTGCACTCTACTGATGATGTCTGTTGGTGCTCGCCGTGAAGCTCAGGATCAGTCAACCTGGGGCCTATTGCACAAAACTAGGATAAGGGATTAAGCCGGGATGTCTTGGTTATCCTGGCTCAACTTTTCCGTGATCCGGTTGCACAAATGCGGGATAGTGGAAAGCGTGATATGTTATGACATAAGCAGAGCATGTGAGCGGAGCGGGAGGATTTTGTGTTGAGCGAGGAGCAGCTATTTTTTTAAAAAGGTGGAGCACAGCCTTATCTCTCCCTGCAATTTCGCTCCAGTCGCTCATGCCCCACCCAGAATGCATATTTGCACCTGCGCACGCCCACACTATTTTCGGGGACTGCCCATTTTTCCGACAGCCTATTGGTCCAACATCCCATTGTTCCGACCATATTAAACCCATTGTTCCGAAGTCCCGTTGTTCCGAAATCATCATGATGCCCTGTGGTTAAGGTCTGGTTAGGTTTAGGCACAAAAACCACTTGGTTAGGGTTAGGAAAAGATCATGGTGTGGGTTAAAATGAAAAAGAAAGTGGCAAACACATAAGCTGTGAGCCTGCTTTGCCTCAAGCCTTTCCCAGCTGACCCAGAGTCGGTCGCGGCGCACCATCAAAGCAGAAATACGCCCACCGGGAGCCATTCAGCACCGCTGAGAGCTCCCCACACAACCCCGACCCCAGAGTTAATAACAAGAGGATTATGGTGTTTCACTCTCTCCTCTCTATGGCACTTGTATCTCAACCAGTAGCCTACTTTTGTTGCGTTGCTGATCCTCTATGGTACACAAATACAGTAATAATCACCTATCGGAACAACGGGACGTCGAAACAATGAGAGGTCGAAACAATGCTACGGCACTCATATTTTCTTTCAAAACTATGGAGTTTACTGTGTAGCTACTTCAGAAAAGAAACTGAGAAGAGAAGCAGTGGTACCTTGGAGAACGGTCCCTAACTGCGGGGAGAGGCGTGAGAGCTTCCCCGGAGGTCAGCCGCTTAACCCGGTCCGTTTCCTCCACACTTTGACTTATTTCCATCCTGCCAACGGTACCGTGTAGAACGGTCCCTAACTGCGGGGAGAGGACTTCCCCGGAGAATCTACCAAGCTCATGTTTTATTTGTGAATAGAAGATTACAGGTTAGGGTAGTACGACGCAGTTTTTTTGAGCAGAGTGGTGAGAGAGTGGAGCGGGATAAAATTTATGATGGAGCGGAGCGAAGAATGCGCAGAACCAAGCGGAGCGGACGAGCGGCACAAAGTGACAGGTCTGCAAGCGAGGAGCGGAAATTTTCACCCGCTCTGCTCCGCTCACCTGCTCTGGTCTCTGCCACTGCAGGACATATTTAACTGAAATTTAAAGCATGCATTCTAACTAAAATAATTTAACACATATTGGTCCCTGACCAGCCGACCACTGCCGTCATCAGGGAAGATGGCAGGATTGTCCCAGTCCATGTGTGATGGCACTCTGGGGGCCTGTCCTTCCTCAGGCAGGCCACATTGTGGAGGACAGCAGAGGCCACAGTGATGTCACATGCCCTCAAAGGGCTGACCCTTAAGTGGTTAAGACAGTGAAAGCATGCCTTCAGGAAGCCAAAGGTCATTTTGATCCTGGCCCTTGTCCTGGCATGGGCATGATTATAGGCCTGCTGTGCTTCCTGAGGGTCTGTGTATGGTGTGAGGAGAAAAGGCTGGCAGGATACCCCCTGTCCCCCAGCAACACACCAGAGAATTCACCTGTCAATACAAAATCTCATGATCACATCTTCATAAATAGAGTGACATTCTTGACACAGCCATGATGTGTGTTGGTGGCTCCAGCAGTGTGACAGTGCTGCCAGAAACTGCAAGGCAAACCAAAGTCAGATAGTCCAAATGGATTCGATATGAATGTGGTTATGTCCCATGTAGAGATGGAAGAATGTACCTTGTATGAAGCGGGTGGCATCTTGGGAGGCGGAAAACCAGGGGGGGACAGGGGGGACATGACTCCCCCTTCAGTAAAGCTGTCCCCCCCTAGAATAATTTGAGACACAATTAATAATTTTTGAACAATGCAGTAGTATTTATTGAAGGCACAATGTAAGCGGTGCTCATTATAATCGCGCAATAATGTGCTATCTAAATCTTAAGATTTAGTCCCCCCCTCCCATTCCTAGTAGTGGTATATCCTACACTCTTTCCAACGGGCGGGGCTGCTTGGCAGCAGCAGCAGTGTGTGGCTGGACCCGGCTGTCCACATCGCGCATCGCAGGGTAAGATGTTCACTCACACAGACACAGTTTAACTTACACAAGTTACAACACATCCCATTTACTGTTACAACAAGCCCCAGGCCCAGGCTGATGATATAAACTGTCTGCAACACTTCTCCTGCATTGTTCAGAAGCCTACTCAATTACGAGTGCTGCTAAGCTAAAAGCTAATGATTAAGTTCAGAGTTTAGTGATAGAGAGGACAGGAGAGAAAGAAGAGGGAGAGGACAGGACAAGGGCAGTCAGTGGCGGAGCAATGGGTACCTGTCTGTAGGCTCTCCACCTGTCAGTGAGACAAACATGAGAGACGTGCAGTCTAACTGACAAGGAACGGTCATTATGAGCGACTATTACGCACGGTTGTGGCGGAGCGACTTGTAGCTAATGGGTACCTGTCTGTAGGCTCTCCACCTGTCAGTGAGACAAACGTCAAAGACGTGCAGACGAGGAGCGGTCATTACGCGCGACTATTACACACGGTTGTGAGGTGCGCAGAGGCAGATCTCACAGCACACTGTTTATAAACCAGTTTACCAGTTTAATTGCAGGAAATGTTTAGTTGTTAAGCCATTTCTCATAAGTATAGATATTCACTCTGCCTGTTGGAGAGATAGAGAGAAGATTAAAGCGTCAAACTGCGGTAAAAGATGCTGTATAAAAGACAGGCTACAACTATTTTTCCTTGTCCCCCCCTGGAATTATTCTCTAAAATTTTACTGTTTATTGTCCCCCCCAACTATGAAATGGGATTTTCGCCCCTGTTTGTGTCTGTCCCCCCAGGGATCCCCTCCAACACAGGCCTGCCTTTGTTTTGTGCAAAGGCTATGTCCTCTGCTGGGGTGAGGTCAGCTGATGGTGACCCACCACCTGTGCCTTGCTTGTGGGTTTTTTTTTTGACAGCTAAAACAGTACAGACAATGTGTGAGCAGGCACCTTCTGGGTACAATGTACACTTGTGCATTGTTAAGTATTAGTCAGGGCACTTACCATTCTGCAGGATGTTCTTATATTTAATCTTGACTTGCTGCCATGTCCGTTTTGGCCCAGTCATGTTTAATCTGTACACACATACACAAATATATATATATTCTTATGATCAATCAGCATACACACACACACACACACACACACACACACACTTGCATACATATAATGAAACAGCAGAGGAGCATGGAGAATGAGGAGCAAACATAAGATAAGATAAGAGGAACTTTATTTATCCCAAAGGGAAATTCAATTAGGCTAAGTCAGTGAGCTCATCTCGTTGTTTTATAACTGCGGCGGTGTTGCCTTTCTTTTTGATTTGATCCTTTACCTCTTCGTGAGCCTCCATGAGGATTTCTGCCTCTGACGGGGAAAAGTACGCCGCTCTTGTTGCCATGGTGAATCAGTGAATCTGTGCTCGATGGCGGGGTCTATTTGAGGAAGCCGCATGCGCGCACTGATCCAGGATTGGTTTCACCTGGCTTGATGAAACCGTGTCTGCTCATCCTGGCTTGGTCTTTGTGCAACCAATTAAGCCTGGACGCTCTTTTTTGGATTCATTGAACCCAGCTCAGTCATTTATCCTGGATGTCTGAATCATACTTTTGTGCAACAGGCCCCTGGAGATCAGGATCAGGCTCAGAGTTTGTTGAGCCTGCTCTATGAAATAGGGCCCTGAAGTGTGCTTAAAGAAACCCTGGATTGAAGTGTTTGTGTATTTTTGTCTAATACTGTGTAACAGTGTGTACTTCTTGGTGTGTAATTCCTGTTAGAGATGTAAGGACGACAGCACACATATGAATGAATGAATGAATGAATGAATACTGCAGTGGTGTTTATTGACATCCTAAAAACAGAGTCACTGAAATGTTCTACAGCAGTTTGTGGTCACTGATCGTTTCACAGGTTTGTTTGTTTTGATCAAAGAAGTATTAATAACGGCCAGGTAAACGTTGTCCAGGTGGTCACATGACATCGACAAAATACCAAACATGCAGTAGACATTCAGGTCAAAGTTGCCCACTCAATCAGTGGTAGTAATTTTTTACAGTGTGGGTGTGGACAGTTTGGTTCTTTATTTTTTAGAGTGTGCTTGTGGACAGTTTACATGGACATGAGTCAAATTGAAAAAAGGGAAGTTGTCCTTTTTCACTTCCTGTTAAACTGAGCTCAGGTCAGTTTTCTGACCAGAGATCAGTCTGACAGGGCGAAATGTTCTGACGTGAGCTGGTTTAAATGATGATGATGATGATGATGATGAGGATGAGGCAGGACAGCCTTCCACTGTCCATCCCCCCTGTCCGTCTCCCGGGTTTTCAGGGGACGTTAGGGGTCCAGGGCCCCTGGATGTGTTGGCTCTGCAGGAGCCTCTGAAGCTCTTTGAACTGCTCCACCGTCTGGTCCTTCACATCCGGGTTCGAGATCTGCAGACGGATGCTGTCGGTAGACCAGCTGAGTTCTCCTGAGAACATCTCTGTCAGGATCCGAGCCACCACGGGGACCACCTGAGGAATACCAGGACCACAAGTACCACGTTACAACCAGACGACCAGAATCACAAAGAGAACCAGGTCAGAACTGGACAGCAGGAGTTTGGGGACAGAACGGTTCTGTCAGTTCTCCTGAGAACAAACAAACACTTAAAGTCACCACTTTGTTTTTCGTTACCAGTTGTCTGTCTGTTGTTTACATGGTTGACAAGTTTTTAAAAATGACGGTTGGTGGAGCTGCGTTGGTTCACGTGTTGGACCAATCACTGCACGCTTACATCACTCAGGGAGAGAACCCGCTCTGAGAGACGAGTTGAAACCATCCTCTGACCTCCATTTCTGGTTCCAGCAGGTTGGACACAATAAAGAAAAGATTCTGAGAACATGAGCCGGTTACTGAAACAGCTGATGAGAACCAGGTCCCAAGAACCAGGTCATGAGAGCCAGGACAGGAACCTGCCGGACCTTCAGAACATGGACGTAACCTGAATCCAGATTCAGTTAAAATTCCAGGGTCTGTGAAAAGTTTAACTGATGACCTCACACTGTGCCAGCTTCATACTGGACCCTGACTGGCTCCAGACTAGCTGTGATGTCATAAATCCTGCAGGTATGTCCTAAGGCTTGAACTACGAACTGATCAAGGATCTGATGGTTCTGATGTGTCACTGATGACTGACTGTCACACCGTCCGTCTGAACGCTGTCACAGAGCTTCAGTCACCTCTGTTAATGCTCCGCTTACATGACAGTATCTGTAATCTGATTACAGCAGGTCAGCGTCAGTCAACACAGTGATTTATCCCTGAGTTCACCTTTAAGTTACCTCCTAACCCCACATCCTGATCATAGTCCAGATCTCAGACCTCACATCTCAGTCCTCAGACCTCAGATCTCAGACCTCTAATGTAGTAGAAGGTAAAAATAAACATCACAGTGAATCTGGACAGCGGATCAGTTTGGGCGCCCTCTAGTGGACGACTGTCACATGACATCACACTGACCTGGACGATGATGAGCTTCTTCTCTTTGGGTTTCTTGTCGGGCCAGTCCTCCCCGAAGCAGAAGTAGACCTCGAAGGGTGGAGGGTTTTGAGCTTCACCTTTCTGGAACGAAATCAGACCTGTGGACAGAGAGACAGAATTTAACACCTGACTCCACCTGTCAGAAACAAGACAGTTCTCGTATTGCTCGGGATTGGTCACCTTGCAGGAAGTTGTTGAGGCTGAACACTTTGATCTTCTTCTCCCTCTCCATGGGGTTAGGCGGACCTTGTTCGGGCATGCCCAGTCCAGACCAGAAAACCTTGCACTGACAGAGGCGGACGGCGTAGATGTCCTGCTCCCAGATCTCTAGGATCAGGCCGCGGTCCATCACATCCAGCAGGGCCTCAGTGTAGAACCTTTGCTTCTGGTTCTGGATCTCAGATGTCCCCGGGAACCGGACCTGCTGCAGGGTGACGGGTCCGAACAGGTCCACCTGCTCCGGGGTTGGCTCCAGGTGTCCGTAGTACAACCGGCAGCCCTGAGGGTTACTGACGGTGAGGGAGCCCATCGTCCGGCCCCGGTACTGGAACTTCAGGTCCAGATCTGTTACTATGGCAACACACAATTATTACATGAGTTACCACAGTGACACAAAGTTATTCTATGTGTTACTATGGTGATACAAAGTTCATACTGTTGGTCTAAAGTTCAGTTCAGATTGGTTCTTCCGCTCCACTGCAGCTCAGCGACAGAACACGGTGAAAGACCACAGAGCACAAACTGCACTCCTGGTCTACTGGTCTCTTGGTCTACTGGACCGCTGGCTCTGATTGACTTCCTGTTTTCTTGCTGGTAAAACCAGAACCTCAGAGGTCGGAGGTCATACTCACGTGGGACGCTGCTCAGCAGGTCGTACTTGCAGGGTTGGTGGTTCTGAGGGTCCCCCTGGTTCTGGACGTCCCCCATGCTGCTGGCCTCCATTGAAGCCGGCTGGGGGGGACCAGAGGCAGCTGAAGGGGGGAGAGAACTCAGGTCCTGGAGTCCATTAGGGTGTCCTACAGGATGGACGAAGCTCCCCTGATCCACCATCCCACTCTGAGCCTGGAGGTCAGAGTTCATGGGGAGGCCTCTGTCGGGGAGGAGAGGTACTGGGATCACATGTGGAAGTCCAAATGACCCGTTGGAGGACATACTGAAGTGGTCCACATCTGAATGAGGTGGAAAGGAGTTGAAGGAGGCGGAGTCACTGGTCCTGGGGTCTGAAGAGAGATGACATCATCATATTACATCATCACATGACATCATCTCCATCAGCCTTGTCTACTCCTTCACATCGACACACACTCCCATTTCTGCAATACAACTCACATTGCCATCTGCCTGCTGAACTACCATTGGCTCTAAGTCATTCAGAGTACCATGGGTTCTAGATCCTTCAGACTACAATGGGTTCTAGAGCCTTCAGACTACCATGGGTTCTAGATACTTCAGACCACTATGGGTTCTAAGGCCATCAGACTACAATGGATTCTAGAGCCTTCAGACTGTCATGGGTTCTAGATCTGTCAGACTACTAGAGTCTTCAGACAACAAAGGGTTCTCGATCCTTCAGACTACCATGGCGTCTACATCCTTCAGAGTACAATGAGTTCTGGAGCCTTCTCACTACAATGAGTTCTAGATCCTTCAGACTACAGTGGCCTCTAGGTCCTTCAGACTACCATGGGTTCTATAGCCTTCAGACTAGTACAGGCTCTAGATCCTTCAGACTACCATGAGTTCTACATCCTTCAGACTACAATGGGTTTCTGGAACTTACAGACTACCATGGGTTTTAGATCCTTCAGCCACAATGGGTTCTAGGCAGAGCGTAAAATTAACACCCGCCAAGCGCCAATGGCGGGTAAAAAATTAGTTTGGCGTGTAAAACAAAAACACACGCCCGCCAGTGGCCGATGGAAAATTTTGAATTGCATGTGAGTTTTTGTTTTCATACTTTCGACCATTTCTGCTGACTGTCAGGCTATTTTGACCCTCGCGGCACGCTGTACTTGTGTTGTGATTTGGTACGCCGGGAACGGCGTGACGTCAGCTGGAGTTCCATTCATTCCCTTTGTTTGAAGAAGCACAGCGGGAAAAGCGTATTGAGGAAGATGTGGCGACACATTCCCGGCGTGAAGCCACCACAAACAAAAAGGATAAACAAAGAGGTAGGAGACGATCAAGAAGAGGAACAGACAGCAAAACGGAGTAATGTCACTACACGACATTTCAAAGAAAACTGGAAAGTTGATGAGGCTGGCCAACCTCGGTCCTGGCTGACTTACGACCCGAAAAACCACAACATGAGCTGCAGGCTTTGCTACAAATACATGAAGGATAAACAGAAGCAAAACCCATTCGTTCTTGGCACAACAAACATGAAATTGGAAAGTATTAAGGACCATGAAAAGTCAAAATGCCACAGTGACAGCTTAAAAACCTCGCAGCCTGTGAGCACAACCCGTGTCATCAAGTCAGTGACAGCTATACCAGACCCAACAAAACGAAAACTTTTCACCATGTTCAGGACCATACACGCATTGGCAAAGAAGGGAAGGCCGATGGCCGACTTCAAGTGGATCTGCGAGTAAGTGTTTTAACTCTTAAGTCACTGTAAAATTTGTGGGAACTGTTGTATATTAGTTAACGTAACGTAAACGTCAATGACGCTTTTCGTCGGCTACTGTCTCCTGTTTACGTTACCTTATGAACGCTAACGTTCAGTAATATGCAACGTTACACTCAGTCGCACACAGTAGCAGTCCTGAGCTACAGTTTGAGCAATGTTTGTGTAACCGGCACCAGATCTGGGGTATCTGGACCGGTCCATGTGATACATGTGATTTTAGACCGCATCATTTGCATTAGATATTCAGGTGACATTCACTTTGTCCACTCTAATTATAATATTTTTCTCTTCTTATCTTTTTAGGCTGGATGAGATGAAAGAGCTGCCAGTAGGGAAAACCTATAGGAATAAAGTAGAGGCAAGAGTGTTCCTCCATTATATAGCAGACATGGAAAGAAAAAAAATTGAAGACAGATTGGGGAGGGTGAAATTTATTAGTATAATGAGTGATGACTCAACAGATAGTGCTGTGAAGGAGCAGGAGATGGTCTATGTTAGAAGCAGTGTGGGGGGAAAAATTGAGTCCAAATTTGTTGGGATTGATGCAGTTGACAAGGCAGATGCAGAAAACATAACAAAGGCCATCAAAGATGTCATGGATAAAGTCAGTCAACAGTGGGAAGTTAAGCTTGTGGCAGTAGCCACTGATGGAGCTGCAGTGATGGTTGGAGCGAGGACAGGGGTGGTCCAGCATCTGAGGAGAGACAGACCATATCTAGTTGGAGTACACTGTATGGCGCACAGGTTGGAGCTAAGCTTTAAAGATTCGGTAAAAAACATAGTCCTTTTCAAAAAAGTAGAAGAGCTCCTCACAGGCCTGTACACTTTCTACCATGTTAGTCCCTTAAATCGCTCTCACCTCAAGAACAGCTTTGCAGCACTGGAATTGGCACCTATCATGCCCACAAGAGTCGGTGGCACAAGGTGGGTGGCCCACCTCCTACGTGCCATTGACCACTTCCTGAGAGGCTACCCTGCCATAATGCATCACTTAAACCAGGTAAGGCTCATATTTCAAAATGTTGATGAAAACCTCTCTCTGTCACACTCTCTCTCTCTCTCTCTCTCACACACAAACACACTCACTCACTCACACTGGCATATTAACATTTACACAAAGTATTGAATAACTAGTTACTCTGTAGTTGTGTGATATTTTCATTAGCAACAAAATAACAAAGATAAACAAACAAAATCACATTTTGCCATGGGATTTGAACTCATTAGACTGACCATTTGTGTGTGCCTGCACATCTGCAATTTCAGATCACATCCCCAGATGTTCAAGGTGTTAAGTGCTGTGCAGCAGTGCAAAGCGAAGAGCTTCAGTGCAACTGCCAAGGAAGCTGTTGTGCTTAGATTCAGTGGGTTCCTACATGACACACTGAGCCATCTCAGCAGAGTATCAGAGACTCTGCAGAAGTCGGACATCTCCATCGCTGACGCCCACAGTTGTCTGAGCTCCACACATGCTGTATTGGAGAATTACAAGACCAGGTATGGCTTTTTTTATGATAATGTTTTGCTCAGTGTGCAAATAAATACTAGATACATTTGTGTAGTGTAGTAAGGAAAAAGTGTAGTATAGTGAAGTGGGATTTTGAATCATCAGAGCAGGACCAATGATGAAAGCCACCCAGGACGGAGTGTTCAAGGGAGTTTCCCTGAGAAGTGGAAGGGCCAGGTCCAGGGGTCAGGAAGGTGAAGATAGGTTCCTCATCTCATGTCAGGAGCAGCTGCTGGACAGGCTTATTGAGAGCATCAGGGACAGGTTCAAGGATGGCAGCTCAGATGTTTTGATGGCAACAAAGCTGGTCAATTTCAGGAACTGGCCACAGTCAAGAGAGGGTGAAGCAGGTGGGTTCATCAGATCAAGCTCAGTGGACAGAACAACTAAGTCTATTAAGACATCACTGCCAGTATGTAACAAAGTTCTAAAACATTACCTTTTCATATCTTTCAGATTTTGGTGATGCACAAATTGATGTGCTCGCTGACCCCTTCTCCCCTGTTCTATCGTCTCCTGAACACATCCCCGATGAGTGGACCCTGCTCAAAGCCAGACTTTACCTTGAGCCACAGCTGCTGACAACCCTGACCTGGGAGGATGTCAACCAGCTTCATAGGGACACCTGTCCTAACGTCCTGGAACCGACAGACCTCATCCTCACCATCCCTGCATCAACCACCGACTGCGAGAGGGGCTTTAACATCATGAAAATGGTGAAATCAGACTGGCGGTCAAGCTTAAAGGCAGACACACTGTCTGACCTTCTGCTTATGCAGCTCTCATCTCCATCCATTTCTGAGTTTGATCCCAGTGCTGCTCTCGAGTTGTGGCACACTGACTGCATAAGAGGTCGGAGGCCTAATTTTAAGGATTGTTCTAAGCAGGGTGCTGACACAGACTCAGACATGTCTGACTCTGAGACTGATGATGTGGTGATTACCTGAGCCACAAGGACAGTAGAGTTGAGGAGGCCTACCTTAAAAAAAAAAGGCAGATGCAAATGCACTTGTATTCATATAGCATTCTAGAAAAATATCTATGGTCTGTGGAGTTCATTTCATTTAGATTCAATCCCAGTTGTTTGTTTTTTTCATTCTTTTCCCTTTTCCTGCGGGTTAAACGGAACGTTCCTGTTAAAGCTGTGGGACAGACATTTGGCTTACTCAGTCAATGTAAAAGCTTGCACTTTTGAATATTTTTAATACATGATGATGCAGCAGTCACCTTGAAATTAAATATAACATAATAAAATAGCAATAATCTAATTGTATCTGTACATAACTGTATTTTTTAAGTGATGCTTAAGTTGGATTTTCATAATAAAAACTTATAGTAATTATTTTAAATCAAATAAGGCATGATTTTTTTATTTGGCCGGTGAAAAATATTTTTGGCTGGTAAATTTTTGGAGGTCACTAGTCAATGGCAGGTGAGGTAAAAAGATAATTTTAAGCCCTGGTTCTAGGTCCTTTAGATTACCATGGGTTCTAGATCCTTCAGACCACCATGGGTTCTAGATCCTTCAGACCACCATGGGTTCTGGACCCTTCAGATTAAAGTGGCCTCTAGATCCTTCAGACTACAACGGATTCTAGGTCCTTCAGACTACCAAGGCGTCTAGATCCTTTCAGACCACCATAGCCACGATTTAATTTAATTTAATTTAATTTAAATTTATATACTTTATTAATCCCCGAGGGGAAATTCAATTTTTCACTCTGTTTGTCAATTACACACAGGTCCAAACACACGCACAAACTGGACCTATACATGCACTAAGTGGAGAGATGTCAGAGTGGGCTGCCCATGACAGGCGCTCCGAGCGGTTGGGGGGTTCGGTGCCTTGCTCAAGGGCACCTCGGCAGTGCCCAGGATGTGAACTGGCACCTCTCCAGCTACCAGTCCACGCTCCATATTTTGGTCCAGACGGGGACTTGAACAGGCGACCCTCTGGTTCCCAACCCAAGTCCCTATGGACTGAGCTACTATCCTTCAGACTACCATGGGTTGGAGATCCTTCAGACAACCAGGGGTCTAGATCCTTCAGACCATCATGGGTTCTATACCCTTCAGACCACCATGGGTTCTAGATCCCTCAGACTACCATGGGTTCTAGATCCTTCAGACCACCATGGCGACTACATCCTCAGGACCACCATGGGTTCTAGATCCTTCAGACTATGATGGCCTCTAGGTACTTCAGACTACAATAGGTTCTAAAGCCTTCACACCACAATGGGTTCTCGATCCTTCAGACTGCAATGGGTTCTAGATCTTTCAGACTACCATGGGTTCTAGATCCTTCAGACTACCATAGGTTCTAGATCCTTCAAACTACCATGGCCTCTAGATCGTAGACTCTAGACTACAATGGGTTCTGGAATTTACAGATTACCATGGGCTCTAAAGCCCTAAGACTATAATGGGTTCTAGAGCCTTAAGACTACCATGGGTTCTAGATCCTTGACACTTCTGGATTCTAGTTCCTTCAGATTACCATTGCTTCTAGATCCTTCAGACTTTAATGGGTTCTAGATCCTTCAGACTTTAATAGGTTCTGAATCCTTCAGACCACCATGGGTTCTAGATCCCTCAGACTACCAGGGGTTCTAGATCCTTCAGCCCACCATGGGTTCTAGATCCTTCAGACCACCATGGGTTCTAGAACCTTCAGACTACAATGGGTACTAGATCCTTCACACTACAATGGGATCTAGAGCCTTCAGACTACAATGGGTTTTAGTTCTTTCAGACCACCATGGATTCTAGATCCTTCAAACTACAATGGGTTCTAGTTCTTTTCAGACCACCATGGGTTCTAAATCCTTTCAGACCACCATGGGTTCTAGATCCTTCAGACTATAGTGTATGTGTGTGTGTGTTTGTGTGCGTCGTGTCTCTGATGAGCAGAATTTTTTGGATGCTATGGTGTTTCCATGGAGACGATGAAGACTTACTAATGCTGAGGTCCATCAGGTTCGGCATCTGAGAAAAGAACAGATTGTTGTTGTCAGTCAGCTGATCGACGAGTGAAGTGTGTTTGTACCTGTGACACATTTGTTCCTCACCTCTTCATCATCATCATCACCAGCGTCTGAAACAGGAAGCAAAACATTAAAGATAGAAACCTTTAGTAAATACATATCATCATTGTCATCGTCATCATCATCAGTATTTCCCCATGGTTTACAGCCTTGGGGGTGGGGTGGGGGGGGGGTGGGGGGTGGTGGTGTTATTATTTAAGTGACAACGCCTGATGCAACACAGGCTCCGCTCCAATTACTGGTGCCAGAAAATGTATCAAAATAAAATACATGTATTTTGTATTTTCAAATACAAAAAATACTTTTTTCTTTTTCTTTTTAGCAGCAACCCGCAGCTCTATAGGTCATTCTGTCAGTCGGTTGGTCCACAAAGCTTTTCGTGAATAACTCAAAAAGTCCTTGACCAAAAATGCTCAACATTTGCATACTGCAATTAGAGACCATGAGTAACTATACAAGGAAGAATGCCCATGATTCGTCCATAGGTGGCGCTATACTAACCGATTCAAATCTTTTTGTGAATAACTCAAAAAGTCCTCGACCAAGAATGCTCAAAATTGACATGCTGCAATTAGAGACCACAAGTAACTATGCCAGAAAGAACAACCATGATTCATCTATTAATGGTGTGACAGTAGCAAATTTGGTCGCAGCAATTGCAAATTTGTGCTTGTTTTCTCATAATTTGGTGTAGCAGAGTATTCAGGTTTGGGCTATAGGATATACACAGTTAATAAGACAGTTAACATAAGCAGCGCTAGCTTGATATTATAACTATCATCGCCATGTATTTATACAATAGGCTATGTAGCCAGACCCAGACATAAATCATACATCAAGCCAGTTGACATCTGCCGCACTCAGATAAAATATGTACCTTGACAGACAACATGTTGAACTTGGAAGACGTGAGCAGCAAGGTAGTCTACTGGTAGTGTGGGTCCATCCACGTGAGCAGCATGCCTGGCAAGTCTAGTCTAGCTGTGCTGTGAACTGTCCACCAACGGTCGAGCTAAACAGCAACAAGATACTGTAGCTACTGTAGCTAGTTCACTTGTTTGCTGTCTAACTTGGAGCCATGTGTTCAACTTTTTTCAAATGAAGAAGAGAAAAAAAGCTAGGGACATGTAGGCTACCCTAAAATATTATTTACTGATTCAGATTTAGATTCAGACAACTTCATTGATCCCACGTGAGACAATTCATTTGTAGCATACTCATCCCAAGCATCAACCACAACAACATACAATTTCCTATGTTATGCACAGTCCAGTGAAACAAAAAAAAAGATAAGTAAAAAATACTGTTACATCCAATATTATAAGAATATGTAGCCTGCTATTTTTGTTTTTTGATTCGTGGAGAAACTCAAAAGTATTTTGTTACAAATTAGATTTGCTTTTTATCGGCCATTTCAAATACAAATTACAAAATACTCAAATGTAATTTAAATACAAATTTTACATACAAGTAATAGAAATACTGCCCATCCCTGTGTACAGTGCCATGCTACGCTGCTGTGCGAGTGCCGTTTTTGACTGTGAGTAACAGCAGTGTTTTAATGGTCATTTACACACTGTCCATAACAATAACTGTCAGGTAACAAACTGCGTTGGGCTCGGGTCGAGTTCGGACTTAAAAATCAGAAAGTCTGTCGGGTTTGGGTGGGGTTCGGTTATAATTGTCTCGGACTTGGGTCAGGTTTGGTCACGAAAAAGTGTGTGTGCGCGCGCATCGGGACCAAACTCCACCGTGCACGATACAGAGAGCAGAGGAGAATTGTAAAGGTGCGACATAAGATAAATGACATCAGACACCTGACACACCTAGACTCAGGTTTCATCTGGTTCTTTATTCTATGATGACAACATGATGACATCATTACCTCAGAGTGAGCATGCTCACCTATGTTCCCGCTCTGCTCACACACCTCGTAGATTTTGTACGGCTGCACCGGAGTTTCTTTGGTGCCGTCGTACTTTAGCTGAAACTCTCGACTTTTGTTTAGAGCGCAGCGAAGGTTTGCTTTCCACTTGGCAGGGTCGGGTTCGTCCACGCCTTCCTGATATTTACCTGTCTCCAGAGCCCACGCCTGTAAGACACATGGAAGGGTTTACACACACCTTTTACATTACAAACTGCCTGTAAGACGCAGAGAAGGGTTTACATTCACGACCTTACACTACAAACTGCCTGTAAGACACAGAGAAGGGTTTACATTCCCCGCCTTACACTACAAACTGCCTGTAAGACACAGAGAAGGGTTTACATTCCCCGTCTTACACTACAAACTGCCTGTACGACACAGAGAAGGGTTTACATTCCCCGTCTTACACTACAAACTGCCTGTACGACACAGAGAAGGGTTTACATTCCCCGTCTTACACTACAAACTGCCTGTACGACACAGAGAAGGGTTTACATGCACCTGTAGTTTGTTTATGCTAAGCTGAGCTAACAGCTGCTGTTCGGAGATGATGTCATGTGACTCAGGGAGGAAGAAGAGAAGAAGAAGAAGTGAAGATGATCAAACAAGTGAAGAAGAGTTCGTTAAAACTTTTTACAGTGTGGAGTCGGACGCTGCTGTGATGTCACTAACAGGAAACACTGAAGCAGAAGCAGTGACCACTGAAAGAGGAAGTGACATCAGCAGGTCATGTTTTACACTGGAGAAACTCGTCTGAACAAAAAGACTGTCAGGCGGCGTGTTGTGTTCAGGTGTCTGATGATGGTGTGCTGTGTTCAGGTGTCTGATGATGCCGTGTTGTGTTCAGGTGTCTGATGGCGGTGTGTTGTGTTCAGGTGTCTGATGATGGCATGTTGTGTTCAGGTGTCTGATGGCGATGTGTTGTGTTCAGGTGTCTGATGGCGGTGTGTTGTGTTCAGGTGTCTGATGATGGCATGTTGTGTTCAGGTGTCTGATGATGGCATGTTGTGTTCAGGTGTCTGATGATGGTGTGTTGTGTTCAGGTGTCTGATGATGGTGTGTTGTGTTCAGGTGTCTGATGATGGTGTGTTGTGTTCAGGTGTCTGAAAATAGCGTGTTGTGTTCTGGTGTCTGATGATGGCATGTTGTGTTCAGGTGTCTGATGATGGCATGTTGTGTTCAGGTGTCTGATGATGGTGTGTTGTGTTCAGGTGTCTGAAAATAGCGTGTTGTGTTCTGGTGTCTGATGATGACGTGTTGTGTTCAGGTGTCTGATGATGACGTGTTGTGTTCTGGTGTCTGATGATGGTGTGTTGTGTTCAGGTGTCTGATGATGGCACTTTGTGTTCAGGTGTCTGATGATGGCATTTTGTGTTCAGGTGTCTGATGATGGTGTGTTGTGTTCAGGTGTCTGATGATGGCACTTTGTGTTCAGGTGTCTGATGATGGCGTGTTGTGTTCAGGTGTCTGATGATGGCATTTTGTGTTCAGGTGTCTGATGATGGCACTTTGTGTTCAGGTGTCTGATGATGGCATTTTGTGTTCAGGTGTCTGATGATGGTGTGTTGTGTTCAGGTGTCTGATGATGGCATGTTGTGTTCAGGTGTCTGATGATGGTGTGTTGTGTTCAGGTGTCTGATGATGGTGTGTTGTGTTCAGGTGTCTGATGATGGCATGTTGTGTTCAGGTGTCTGATGATGGCGTGTTGTGTTCAGGTGTCTGATGATGGTGTGTTGTGTTCAGGTGTCTGATGATGGCGTGTTGTGTTCAGGTGTCTGATGATGGCGTGTTGTGTTCAGGTGTCTGATGATGGCGTGTTGTGTTCAGGTGTCTGATGATGGCATGTTGTGTTCAGGTGTCTGATGATGGTGTGTTGTGTTCAGGTGTCTGAAAATAGCGTGTTGTGTTCTGGTGTCTGATGATGACGTGTTGTGTTCTGGTGTCTGATGATGACGTGTTGTGTTCAGATGTCTGATGATGGTGTGTTGTGTTCAGGTGTCTGATGATGACGTGTTGTGTTCAGGTGTCTGATGATGGCATTTTGTGTTCAGGTGTCTGATGATGGCATTTTGTGTTCAGGTGTCTGATGATGGCATGTTGTGTTCAGGTGTCTGATGATGGCGTGTTGTGTTCAGGTGTCTGATGATGGCGTGTTGTGTTCAGATGTCTGATGATGGTGTGTTGTGTTCAGGTGTCTGATGATGGTGTGTTGTGTTCTGGTGTCTGATGATGACGTGTTGTGTTCAGGTGTCTGATGATGACGTGTTGTGTTCAGGTGTCTGATGATGACGTGTTGTGTTCAGGTGTCTGATGATGGTGTGTTGTGTTCAGGTGTCTGAAGATAGCGTGTTGTGTTCTGGTGTCTGATGATGATGTGTTGTGTTCAGGTGTCTGATGATGGTGTGTTGTGTTCAGTTGTCTGATGATGACGTGTTGTGTTCAGGTGTCTGATGATGGTGTGTTGTGTTCAGGTGTCTGATGATGGCATTTTGTGTTCAGGTGTCTGATGATGGCGTGTTGTGTTCAGGTGTCTGATGATGACGTGTTGTGTTCAGGTGTCTGATGATGGCGTGTTGTGTTCAGATGTCTGATGATGACGTGTTGTGTTCAGGTGTCTGATGATGGTGTGTTGTGTTCAGCTGTCTGATGATGGTGTGTTGTGTTCAGGTGTCTGAAGATAGCGTGTTGTGTTCTGGTGTCTGATGATGACGTGTTGTGTTCAGGTGTCTGATGATGGTGTGTTGTGTTCAGTTGTCTGATGATGACGTGTTGTGTTCAGTTGTCTGATGATGACGTGTTGTGTTCAGGTGTCTGATGATGGTGTGTTGTGTTCAGTTGTCTGATGATGACGTGTTGTGTTCAGGTGTCTGATGATGACGTGTTGTGTTCAGTTGTCTGATGATGGTGTGTTGTGTTCAGGTGTCTGAAGATAACGTGATGTGTTCAGGTGTCTGATGATGGCGTGTTGTGTTCTGGTGTCTGAAGATAACGTGATGTGTTCAGGTGTCTGATGATGGCGTGTTGTGTTCTGGTGTCTGAAGATAACGTGATGTGTTCAGGTGTCTGATGATGACGTGTTGTGTTCAGTTGTCTGATGATGACGTGTTGTGTTCAGTTGTCTGATGATGACGTGTTGTGTTCAGTTGTCTGATGATGGTGTGTTGTGTTCAGGTGTCTGAAGATAGCGTGTTGTGTTCAGCTGTCTGTGGTGTATTCAGACCTTAAAGATGGTGTTTTCCTCATCTGATGATGGTGTGTGGCGTGTGGCATGTTTCCAGGGGATCTGGAAGAGGCGGTGATCCGGACTGAGCCACTGGAGACCAGGATACCTGCCACTGTTCACCTGAGCCAACAACCAGGGCTTCAGACGGATCCTGCGGGGCTGGACGCTCATACTGGGAGCACTGGGAGCTGTGGGAGGAGGAAACTATGTGACTTCACCTGGAAGTGATGACACACGTTGTCACAGAATCTTTGATCTTTTCAAAGTAAAAGTTTAACCTGAGTCGACAAGCCGACAGTGAAGTGATCGTTGGTCAGCTGACCTCAGATCAGATTTCTGTTCCTGAAACGATACAGGAAGTGACAGAGTCTGAGTCATGTGATCAGAGCTCAGATTTAAACACTTTCTACAAACTTTATTTAATAAAACCTTCATTAACGTTTTCATGACGTCAAAGACGTGACCGTCCGAACACTAACGTGTGTATGTGTGTGTGTGTGTGTTGGTGACGGACTCACTTGGTCCCGGTTCCGGTCGTGTTTCCGGTCCCGCTGGTGTCTTTCCGCTCCGTCAGTCGTTATACAGCCGCGTGCTCACCGTTAATCCTCCGCGGCGCCGCAATGACGTTAACAAACAAACAAACAAACCAAGAATCGGCGGCCGAAACAAACAATTACCCGCTGCTCACAAAACTTCAAACTGAACTCAGATCATAATCAATACCACACAGTGACGACGACTACTTCCGGTCGACCGTCAAAATAAAAGTCAGCCGTGACTGAAGAAATAAAATCTATTAGAAACAAACAAACAAACAAACAAACAAACTGTGTTTACCTTCGTGTTGATGTAAACAAACACAGGATAGCAAGAAGTTCTTGCAGTTAAACTTCCTGTTTGCACCCACAATAATTAATATTTTTACTGTGATATTTTATGTTTATTTCACATTAAAAGCAGCTCAATGAAATGTTTCTTTATATTATGGGATGTTTTAATGTTGTTACAGATCGCAGCTTTTATTTTGTAGTAAATAATAAAAATCGGTTTATTAAATAAATAAATAAATAAATAAATAAAAGCGACCTCTCCAGTCTTTTATTGTGAAGGTGAGTCAGGAAGTTTCCGGTTTGTTCTGTCTGAGTGCAGGCGTTTACAGGAGGTTCCGCCCTGACTTCCGCCCAAACCCGGAAATCACACACTTTCATTTTCACAGAGAAAAAAAACAAAACACCAAACACTCAAAACAATGTTCTGATCTGATAATTAATATTTATTGATTATTACTATTTATTGATTATTATTGATCATTGATTTACCTCTGCCTCACTGTTTATTAACTAGAGATTTACATGGTTAACTACTGGCTGATGAGATGAACTGATGAAGTGATGAAGTGTCTCTAACTTGTAACTTTGTTCTTTGTCAGTTTGAATCAGTGAAACTTTATTAATTAACAGATCAGTGACTGAGTTTGTGAGGACTGAGCTATGATAAGAGGACATGGGGACATTTGGACGTGGGGGACATGTGACAGGATGAGTCTGTAGGTTTGGTGGTGGCGCCCTCATGTGGTCACAAACTGTGATGATCAGAGGACATTTCTGTCTGGCTCCTCCTGAGACATCTGTCCCCCCCCGTCTCCGTCCTCCAGCTCCTCCTGAGACATCTGTCCCCCCGTCTCCGTCCTCCAGCTCCTCCTGAGACATCTGTCCCCCCGTCTCCATCTTCCAGCTCCTCCTGAGACATCTGTCCCCCCGTCTCCGTCCTCCAGCTCCTCCTGAGACATCTGTCCCCCCCGTCTCCGTCCTCCAGCTCCTCCTGAGACATCTGTCCCCCCGTCTCCATCTTCCAGCTCCTCCTGAGACATCTGTCCCCTCAACTCCGTCCTCCAGCTCCTCCTGGTGGATCCTGATCACATGTTGAAGGAGCTTCCATCCTTGTCTGCGCCTCAGCAGAACGTCTTCATCATAGTCGTCTTCATCACAGCCGTCCTCATCACAGTTGTCTTCATCACAGCCATCCTCATCACAGTTGTCCTCATCACAGTTGTCCTCATCACAGCTGTCTTCATCACAGGTGTCTCCATCACAGGTGTCTTCATCACAGCCATCTTCATCACAGCTGTCCTCTTCATCACAGTCGTCTTCATCACAGTTGTCCTCAGCACAGTTGTCTCCATCACAGTTGTCTCCATCACAGGTGTCTCCATCACAGCCATCTTCATCACAGCCATCTTCATCACAGCTGTCCTCTTCATCACAGTCGTCTTCATCATACAGACATGAAATGATGTAAATGTCTCTGCCTCCTGATGTTGCTCCTCTGTGTTTATTCTGTCATATCTAACAAAAGACAAACTGTCTTCAGTCTCTCTGAGTTTCACTCTGTCCGTCAACATTTGTCATTAATCCAATAAACTCATCAATCAATTGATTCAGAATCTGATTGATCAATAATGAAAAAAATCAACAGTTAAACTTTAAAAGAATCAAAATAAAAACTGATCGATTATTTATTGATTTATAAATATTAACAGTGTCATGATAGAATCTGTGAGGACATGATCCGAGGACAGTGAGGACATGTTCAGAGGACATGTTCAGAGGACAGTGAGGACATGTTAAGAGGACATGTTCAGAGGACATGTACAGAGGACAGTGAGGACATGTTCAGAGGGCATGTTCAGAGGACAGTGACAACATGTTCAGAGGACACTGAGGACATGTTCAGAGGACAGTGAGGACATGTTCAGAGGGCATGTTCAGAGGACAGTGAGGACATGTTCAGAGGACACTGAGGGCATGTTCAGAGGACATGTTCAGAGGACAGTGAGGACATGTTAAGAGGACATGTACAGAGGGCATGTTCAGAGGACATGTACAGAGGACAGTGAGGACATGTTCAGAGGACATGTTCAGAGGACAGTGACAACATGTTCAGAGGACACTGAGGACATGTTCAGAGGACAGTGAGGACATGTTCAGAGGGCATGTTCAGAGGACAGTGACAACATGTTCAGAGGACACTGAGGACATGTTCAGAGGACAGTGAGGACATGTTCAGAGGGCATGTTCAGAGGACAGTGAGGACATGTTCAGAGGACATGTTCAGAGGACAGTGAGGACATGTTCAGAGGGCATGTTCAGAGGACAGTGACGACATGTTCAGAGGACACTGAGGACATGTTCAGAGGACATGTTCAGAGGACAGTGAGGGCATGTTCAGAGGACAGTGAGGACATGTTCAGAGGACATGTACAGAGGGCATGTTCAGAGGACAGTGAGGACGTGTTCAGAGGACAGTGAGAGCGTGTTCAGAGGACAGTGAGGACGTGTTCAGAGGACAGTGAGAGCGCGTTCAGAGGACAGTGAGGGCGTGTTCAGAGGACAGTGAGAGCGTGTTCAGAGGACAGTGAGGGCGTGTTCAGAGGACAGTGAGGACGTGTTCAGAGGACAGTGAGGGCGTGTTCAGAGGACAGTGAGGGCGTGTTCAGAGGACAGTGAGGGCGTGTTCAGAGGACATGTACAGAGGGCATGTTCAGAGGTCATGTTCAGAGGACACTGAGGACATGTTCAGAGGACATGTACAGAGGGCATGTTCAGAGGACAGTGAGGACATGTTCAGAGGACAGTGAGGACATGTTCAGAGGGCATGTTCAGAGGACAGTGAGGGCATGTTCAGAGGACAGTGAGGACATGTTCAGAGGACATGTTCAAAGGACAGTGAGGACATGTTCAGAGGGCATGTTCAGAGGACAGTGAGGGCATGTTCAGAGGACATGTACAGAGGACATGTTTAGAGGACATGTTCAGGGGGCATGTTCAGAGGACAGTGAGGGCATGTTCAGAGGACATGTACAGAGGACATGTACAGAGGGCATGTACAGAGGGCATGTTCAGAGGACAGTGAAGGCATGTTCAGAGGACACTGAGGACATGTTCAGAGGACACTGAGGACATGTTCAGAGGGCATGTTCAGAGGACACTGAGGACATGTTCAGAGGGCATGTACAGAGGGCATGTTCAGAGGACAGTGAGGACATGTTCAGAGAATGTCCTCTGAACATGTCCTCACTGTCTGCAGAACATGCCTTATGTTCAGAGGACAGTGAGGGCATGTTCAGAGGACATGTACAGAGGACATGTTCAGAGGACATGTTCAGAGGACATGTTCAGAGGGCATGTTCAAAGGACAATGAGGGCATGTTCAGAGGACATGTACAGAGGGCATGTTCAGAGGGCATGTACAGAGGACAGTGAGGGCATGTTCAGAGGACATGTACAGAGGACATGTACAGAGGGCATGTACAGAGGGCATGTTCAGAGGACATGTACAGAGGACAGTGAGGGCATGTTCAGAGGACATGTACAGAGGACATGTACAGAGGACATGTACAGAGGGCATGTACAGAGGGCATGTTCAGAGGACAGTGAAGGCATGTTCAGAGGACACTGAGGACATGTTCAGAGGACACTGAGGACATGTTCAGAGGGCATGTTCAGAGGACACTGAGGACATGTTCAGAGGGCATGTACAGAGGGCATGTTCAGAGGACAGTGAGGACATGTTCAGAGAATGTCCTCTGAACATGTCCTCACTGTCTGCAGAACATGCCCTATGTTCAGAGGACAGTGAGGGCATGTTCAGAGGACATGTACAGAGGACATGTTCAGAGGACATGTTCAGAGGGCATGTTCAAAGGACAATGAGGGCATGTTCAGAGGACATGTACAGAGGGCATGTTCAGAGGGCATGTTCAGAGGACATGTACAGAGGGCATGTTCAGAGGACATGTACAGAGGGCATGTTCAGAGGGCATGTTCAGAGGGCATGTTCAGAGGACATGTACAGAGGACATGTACAGAGGGCATGTACAGAGGGCATGTTCAGAGGACATGTACAGAGGACAGTGAGGGCATGTTCAGAGGACATGTTCAGAGGACATGTACAGAGGGCATGTTCAGAGGACAGTGAAGGCATGTTCAGAGGACACTGAGGACATGTTCAGAGGACACTGAGGACATGTTCAGAGGGCATGTTCAGAGGACACTGAGGACATGTTCAGAGGGCATGTACAGAGGGCATGTTCAGAGGACAGTGAGGACATGTTCAGAGAATGTCCTCTGAACATGTCCTCACTGTCTGCAGAACATGCCCTATGTTCAGAGGACAGTGAGGACATGTTCAGAGGGCATGTTCAGAATGCATGTTCAGAGGACAGTGAGGGCATGTTCAGAGGACACTGAGGACATGTTCAGAGGACATGTACAGAGGACATGTACAGAGGGCATGTTCAGAGGACAGTGAGGGCGTGTTCAGAGGACAGTGAGGACGTGTTCAGAGGACAGTGAGGACGTGTTCAGAGAACAGTGAGGGCGTGTTCAGAGGACAGTGAGGGCGTGTTCAGAGGACAGTGAGGACGTGTTCAGAGGACATGTACAGAGGGCATGTTCAGAGGACAGTGAGGACATGTTCAGAGGACAGTGAGGACATGTTCAGAGGGCATGTTCAGAGGACAGTGAGGGCATGTTCAGAGGACAGTGAGGACATGTTCAGAGGACATGTTCAAAGGACAGTGAGGACATGTTCAGAGGGCATGTTCAGAGGACAGTGAGGGCATGTTCAGAGGACATGTACAGAGGACATGTTTAGAGGACATGTTCAGGGGGCATGTTCAGAGGACAGTGAGGGCATGTTCAGAGGACATGTACAGAGGACATGTTCAGAGGACATGTTCAGAGGGCATGTTCAAAGGACAATGAGGGCATGTTCAGAGGACATATACAGAGGGCATGTACAGAGGGCATGTACAGAGGGCATGTTCAGAGGACATGTACAGAGGGCATGTACAGAGGACATGTACAGAGGGCATGTACAGAGGGCATGTTCAGAGGGCATGTACAAAGGGCATGTTCAGAGGACATGTACAGAGGACATGTACAGAGGACATATACAGAGGGCATGTACAGAGGACATATACAGAGGGCATGTACAGAGGGCATGTACAGAGGGCATGTTCAGAGGACATGTACAGAGGACATGTACAGAGGACATGTACAGAGGGCATGTTCAGAGGACATGTACAGAGGACAGTGAGGGCATGTTCAGAGGACATGTTCAGAGGACATGTACAGAGGGCATGTTCAGAGGACAGTGAAGGCATGTTCAGAGGACACTGAGGACATGTTCAGAGGGCATGTTCAGAGGACACTGAGGACATGTTCAGAGGGCATGTTCAGAGGACACTGAGGACATGTTCAGAGGGCATGTACAGAGGGCATGTTCAGAGGACAGTGAGGACATGTTCAGAGAATGTCCTCTGAACATGTCCTCACTGTCTGCAGAACATGCCCTATGTTCAGAGGACAGTGAGGACATGTTCAGAGGGCATGTTCAGAATGCATGTTCAGAGGACAGTGAGGGCATGTTCAGAGGACACTGAGGACATGTTCAGAGGACATGTACAGAGGACATGTACAGAGGGCATGTTCAGAGGACAGTGAGGACATGTTCAGTGGACAAAGCAGAACAGCTGTCATCATGCTATCTGACATCGCACACTGGAGCCACATGATGTTATTATTTGGTCCTGTATAAACATGTAAAGGCGGAGTAAAGGTGTGATGTCATAGCGTCAGCCTCAGAAACTCACCTGGAAACAAAGGTGAGACAACTGACAGGAACCCTCACAGCTCCTCCTCTACCACACACACACACACACACACACACACACTAACACATTGACACACTGACGCGCACACACGTGTTTGTTGTTTCAGTTGTTTTTGTTTTTATTGTTTACAACAAGGCTACATCACCGATGATGTCATGGTGTCAGTCCCTCTGTCTCATTACCCAGAGTTCACTCTGTCTCACTTTGTGGAAAAACAACTAAAAGTCAACCAAAGTTAAAAAGGTCAAAGGTGACGCCAAATCCTCCAGCACGCCGCCTCTACGGGCCGCCGCTCAGCCAAGAGCATCATGGGAAATCTTCTGGCTCTTCATTTGGCACGGACAAAAAACATCACGACCAAAGTCCCAAAAATAAATCTTCTCTTAAAAACTGTTGGCCAGGCGCATCCTACGATTGGTTACTGATGAAGATCAGTTCACTTCTGACTCCGCCCACCGGCCGGACCCGACCCCGCCCACCTGACACCTGCTGCAGGTGAGGTCAGGTGTGGTCGGGGGTCGGGCTAGAGGACTCAGTCTGTCCAATCAGTCCTCACTCTGTCAGTCCTTCAGAGCGATTCGTCCCGCGTCACATTCAAAGTCCCGCCCCCACCTTCATTATCATCATCATCATCATCATCACCACCTCGTCCCTTTGGATCCTCGTCCGCCGTCACAGCTTTTTGCCGTCACCTCTGAAAGTTGGTCAACAAAAGATTTAACCTGCAGAAGAAGAAAACACATGATGATGTCACATACCGAGGATCTGACCAATCAGATCAAAGTCACGTTCACACGCTGCTTGTTTTCACCACTCATCATGTTCACCCGCTGCTCATCTTCACTACGCATCATGTTCACACCATGCTCGTCTTCACTACGCATCATGTTCACACCATGCTCATCTTCACTACGCATCATGTTCACACCATGCTCATCTTCACTACGCATCATGTTCACACCATGCTCGTCTTCACTACGCATCATGTTCACACCATGCTCTTCTTCACTACGCATCATGTTCACACCATGCTCGTCTTCACTACGCATCATGTTCACACCATGCTCGTCTTCACTACGCATCATGTTCACACCATGCTCTTCTTCACTACGCATCATGTTCACACCATGCTCGTCTTCACTACGCATCATGTTCACACCATGCTCGTCTTCACTACGCATCATGTTCACACCATGCTCGTCTTCACTACGCATCATGTTCACACCATGCTCGTCTTCACTACGCGTCATGTTCACACCATGCTCTTCTTCACTACGCGTCATGTTCACACACTGCTCATCTTCACTACGCGTCATGTTCACATCATGCTCGTCTTCCCTACGTGTCACGTTCGCACAATGTTCGTCTTCACTACGCGTCATGTTCCCACACTGCTGGTCTCTATAAACAGATTTGTGTTTACAGTTGCAGAGTGTGCGGAGTGGGCGGGACAAGATTCAGGAATCCTTCTGTGCTTCAAACACATAATTTATTTTTTATCATCGACCTCTGAAGAGGGCCGATTTATAACGAGCAGATCAATAATGAGCCGATCAATAACGAGCCGATCGAAAACAAGCCGACTGATAACGAGATGATCGATAATGAGTCGATTTAACATTAAAGAAAAGATGAACTATGACAGAGACACAAAGTTTCAGTGATGAATTTTTATCAGATGTTAAATTCACTCCAAGTTTTTACTGAAGCTGCATCAAAGACGTCTGGTTCAACAAACACGTGTGAAAAGTTACCTGTGCATGTATAGTCACCTTGTGTTGTGTGAACAGTTATCTGGTGTGATGTGAACAATTACCTTCTGTTTTGTGAATACTTACCTTCTGTTGTGTGAATACTTACCTTCTGGTTTGTGAATAGTTACCTGGTGTGGTGTGAATAGTTACCTGGTGTGGTGTGAACAATTACCTTCTGTTGTGTGAATAGTTACCTTCTGTTGTGTGAATAGTTACCTTCTGGTTTGTGAATAGTTACCTTCTGGTTTGTGAATAGTTACCTTGTGTTGTGTGAACAGTTACCTGGTGTGGTGTGAACAATTACCTTCTGTTGTGTGAATACTTACCTTCTGTTGTGTGAATAGTTACCTTCTGGTTTGTGAATAGTTACCTGGTCTGGTGTGAATAGTTACCTTGTGTTGTGTGAACAGTTACCTGGTGTGGTGTGAATAGTTACCTGGTGTGGTGTGAATAGTTACCTGGTGTGGTGTGAAGGTTGCAGCTATCGGAACAGTCTGGTGAACTCTCTGATGGCCCAACACACCTGTTTACACTCCTCAGCACTGAAGAGATGAAGAAGACACATGTTACGTTACGTTATTGTGACCGTTCTCTTCTTCTTTGGTGTGAGAGACATTGTTACCATGGTTATACAGGCCCCGTTGATTGTGTCATGTTTATATGCTGTATGTTGTTGCTTTTTGTGTGCTGCTCGCTAGTGTGATGTGTTCTGATGGTGTTGGTGTTTGTGTGTCATTGTTTTTCATGCTGAGTCCAACAAGTACAGTGCTGTGGAAAAGAATGTTCCCTCGGGGACAATAAAACCTAACCTAACCTATAGACAGCTGAAACATTTAACTTGTCAGTTTAAACTCCAGCATGTGTAAAACCTTTCACACCTGTCCAGGTGTTCACTCTGAAGCTGTAACCCTACTAAGTTCAGGTACACTCAGAGCTCAGGTGTGGTCGGACGTGTCTTAACTCGCTGTGAGGATGCCAGTTTTTCTACATTCCAAATTTAGATCGAGTCTGAACAAAAACCCGTCAGACGCCTCGGGCAGCTATTACAAATCATCCCATAATGCCAACATGTCCCTGAATGCCTCATGTCAAAGAACACCTCACTGTCAGCTCTGTGCGTCCCTGAAAGCCTCTCTGCCAGCTCTGTGCGTCCCTGAATGCCTCACTGTCAGCTCTGTGCGTCCCTGAATGCCTCACTGTCGGCTCTGTGCGTCCCTGAACGCTTTACTGTCAGCTCTGTGTCCCTGAACGTCTCACTGTCAGTTCTGTGTGTCCCTGAATGCCTCAGTGTCAGCTCTGTGTGTCCCTGAACGCTTTACTGTCAGCTCTGTGCGTCCCTGAACGCCTCACTGTCAGCTCTGTGTGTCCCTGAACGCTTTACTGTTAGCTCTGTGCGTCCCTGAACGCCTCACTGTCAGTTCTGTGTGTCCCTGAATGCCTCAGTGTCAACTCAGTGCGTCCCTGAACGCCTCACTGTCAGCTCTATGGGTCTATGAACCCCTCACTGTCAGCTCCGTGCGTCCCTGAACACCTCTCTGTCAGCTCTGTGCGTCCCTGAAAGCCTGAGTGTCAGCTCTGTGCGTCCCTGAACACCTCTCTGTCAGCTCTGTGCGTCCCTGAACACCTCACTGTCAGCTCTGTGCGTCCCTGAAAGCCTCAGTGTCAGCTCTGTGCGTCCCTGAAAGCCTCACTGTCAGCTGTGTGCATCCCTGAACACCTCACTGTCAGCTCTGTGCATCCCTGAACACCTCACTGTCAGCTCTGTGCATCCCTGAACACCTCATGGTCAGCTCCACATGTCCTTGAACGCCTCACTGTCATGTTCATGTTGCTGTTGTTGATCATGTTACCTGTGATGATGGTTTTAATGGTGTTGACAGTGATGATGGAGTCTCACCTGGTGACCTGTTTGTGGAAATCCGTCAGCTGTTTGTGGGTGACGGTCACGGCTCCTCCGGACGTCTCCTTCGGTAAACCCTTCAGAGCGTTTTCTAACCAGCGGCAGAACGTCTGGAACAGAAGACAGAGTGTAAACACACCTGAGGAACAGCAGGTGACACACCTGAGGAACAACAGGTGACACACCCGAGGAACAACAGGTGACACACCTGAGGAACCGCAGGTGACACACCTGTGAGATAGCAGGTGACACCCTTGAGGGACAGCAGGTGACACACCTGAGCAGGTGTTACTCCTCATACTCACAGGTCTGTTGAACACCATGACCTCCCACAGCACCTCCGCGACGTCGGGCAGTGTGTATGGTGGCAGACAGAAACAACACGAGTGCATCAGCTGAGTGACGAGCTGCTGACCGTGCTGCTCCATGGCCTGACCAATCAGCTGCTTCCTCACCTCAAAGTCCTCCTCATGCTGCAGAGGACAGAGGTCAGAGGACACACGACAGGTAACAGAGGACAGAGGATGACAGAGGACACACGACAGTTAACAGAGGACAGAGGTCAGAGGACAGAGGTAACAGAGGAGGACAGAGGTCGGAGGACAGAAGAAGACAGCGGTTACAGAGGAGGACAGAGGACAGGGGTCAGAGGTCAGAGACAACCTTGTCATCAGAAACGTTTTCATCTTTACGTCCCTGTGTCTTTCTGCTGACTCACGTCATTGGCAACTCCGGTGTGGATCAGGTCTCGGACAAACTTCATGACGCTGCAGTTGGCGTCCCGGTGGTCCAATGAGGTTGCAGCAATGGCACACTGGATGATGTGAACAATGATGCTGCTGCTGAGTAAAGTGACGGGACTCCTCTGGACAAACCTGAACGCAAGAGACAGCCATGAAGATATCATGTAAAAATACAGGTAGTTATACAAGTAGTTGTACAGGTAGATATCAGAGACTTTCCTGAACATAATCTCAGTAGACATTGGATCTTTTCTGGTGAACCTGCAGACTCACCTGGTGGCCAGTCTGAACAGGTCGTCCACAGTGTCAGGATGATTCCTCAGACCATTCGGCTGCTCCAACAACTGGAAAGTTGGCATACACAAAGCCTGGAGGAGGAGGAGGTCATTATCATCATCATCATCAGTCTGCCTCAAACAGTCAGAGTGAATCAGTGCAGCTCAGATTCTCAACTGAACAAACGTGTCTTGTTAGTGGGTCAAAACTGGATTCTTTTATCAAGGCTTCATACACCAGGGCCCTGTGTCAGAAAGCAGGATTAGTGAAAACTCTGAGTTTGTTCAGTTTGAGATGAAACTCTTGAGTTTTCCGTTTCACAAAGCCAGCTCAGCGAAACCCTGAGACAGTTTCTATGGCAACATACTCCATGAAGCAAACCTGCTGAGTCACAGGTTTGCTTCATCTCAGCCTGAGGCTGAGCGTGTAGCAGAAAGTAGAAACATGGCGTGTCCTTTAGTGAATGAAGTGGTGGAGGTTGAGGCCCAGTGTATTCAGAGGCTGTTGTGTAAGGAGAAGGTGATTAGAGCCTGTTTGGATGTCTCCCTGGAGGAGTGTCTATATGAAAGATACTGTTTGACCTCACACTCTATCATTTATCTAACAATCTGTTCCACCCACATATATCACATATTACACATCCTGGATTTACATTATCATCACAGCACATTTTATGCATTGTCCTTTGATTCTTTTCTTTATAACATCAGAGACACTGAACACATCAGAGAGACGGCGGTTTGTCGGCCCGTAAGAAAAGTGTCTCTGGCTCTGAAAAGACGTTTGCCCGTTTTTTGTGGTTTTCCCTGGAAGGCAACAAAAGCCCCGAAAATAATCTTAAAAAAGAGGAATTCCAAAGAACTGCATCCAAACAGGCTCTAAGCACCTTCTCCTTACACAACAGCCTCTGAATACACTGGGCCTCAACCTCCACCACTTCATTCACTAAAGGACACGCCATGTTTCTACTTCCTGCTACACGCTCAGCCTCAGGCTCAGATGAAGCAAACCTGTGACTCAGCAGGTTTGCTTCATGGAGTATGTTGCCATAGTAACTGACTCAGGGTTACACTGAGCTGGCTTTGTGAAACGGAAAACTCAGAGTTTCCCTCATCTCAGGCTGAACAAACTCAGAGTTTCACTGATCCTGCTTTCTGAAATAGGGCCCTGATCTGCAGGTGTGTTGGTGTGTTTCCCTGGACTACAGGTGTGTTTACCTGGTCTTCAGGTGTGCTCGTGTGTTTACCTGGTCGACAGGTGTGTATTTACCTGTAACATGTCAAGCAGGCCCTGCCTGCAGCCCTCCTCCATGCCGTACTCGTCTACCAGAATGCTGCCCAGGTACAGGAAGCAGGAGTGTGGATACACCTGGTACACGCTAACCATCTGAAGACAACAAACATCCAATCAGAGAAGTCAGTTAACATGTGTCACAACTAACATGTGAACAGATGTTAAACTAACATGTGAAAAGGTGTTAAACTAACATGTGAACAGGTGTTTAATTAACATGTGAGCAGGTGTAAAACTAACGTGAAAAGGTGTTAAACTAACATGTGAACAGGTGTTTAACTAGCATGTGAAAAGGTGTTAAACTAACATGTGAACAGGTGTTTAATTAACATGTGAGCAGGTGTAAAACTAACATGTGAAAAGGTGTTAAACTAACACGTGAACAGGTGTTAAACTAACACGTGAACAGGTGTTAAACTAACATGTGAACAGATGTCAAACTAACATGTGAACAGGTGTCAAACTAACATGTGAACAGGTGTTAAACTAACATGTGAACAGGTGTTTAATTAACATGTGAGCAGGTGTAAAACTAACATGTGAAAAGGTGTTAAACTAACACGTGAACAGGTGTTAAACTAACACGTGAACAGGTGTTAAACTAACACGTGAACAGGTGTTAAACTAACATGTGAACAGATGTCAAACTAACATGTGAACAGGTGTTTAACTAACATGTGAACAGGTGTTAAACTAACATGTGAACAGATGTCAAACTAACATGTGAACAGGTGTTAAACTAACGTGAACAGGTGTTTAACTAACATGTGAAAAGGTGTTTAACTAACATATGAACAAGTTTTTAACTAACATGTGAACAGATGTTAAACTAATATGTGAACAGGTGTTTAACTAACATGTGAACAGGTGTTTAACTAACATGTGAACAGGTGTTTAACTAACATGTGAACAGGTGTTAAACTGACGTGAACAGGTGTTTAACTAACATGTGAACAGGTGTTAAACTAACATGTGAACAGGTGTTTAACTAACGTGAACAGGTGTTTAACTAACATGTGAACAGGTGTTAAACTAACATGGTGTGCTGTGTTTTCGATTGTGAAATCCAAACTGTCCTCTTTAACCCTTTTAATTTAACATCAGAAACATAACCTGTCCAGATGTGTCTCACCTGAGTGACGAGTGGCTGCAGCAGGGAGGCGGAGCCTTTCCCGACACATCGTACAGCGAACCTGAGACAACGACAGCATCGCTCCACGATCCTGTTATCAGCCTGATGAGTGTTCAGAGTCTCTGACAGTACAGGCCAGATCTACAGGTGAGTCACATGACACAGGTAAAACATATGACACCTTACAGGTAGGTCACATGATGAAGGTTATTTGTTAATAAAATACTTTTCATGTGTAAATATTCAAAGAACCCTTCCAGGAAAAAAGTCAGATAGATGAGATGAGTTCAGGTGAACTCAGGTGAGTCCAGGTGTTTTACCTCCTGAATGACTTTCTGACAGGGGTGAGTCTGTCCGTTCTCTACAATGGGGTTTGTGTGTCTGACAGAAAAACAAAGAGACAGCATCAACGTGTTTACTTTCCACTGCTTCATGTATTCAAATACAGCCTGAAATTTGACTACAGGTAAATCAAAAGGTAAACTCACCTGAAGATAACAGCCAGTCTGTCGAGCCAGACGGTGGGATCAGCTGATTTACCATTTGTCGATTCTTCAGCCAAAAGCTGAAAGACAAAAATTTAAACTCTGGTTTTAATTTGAATGTTTGTTTTTATTCAAAGACTCTGATCATTTTGTCCTCCAGACAGGTGAGTGTATCAGACAGGTGAGGGGAACACACAGGTGATGGGGACAGACATGTGAGTTACAGACAGGTCAAACATAGACTGACCTTTTTTAGAGCCAGGACCTGTACAGCACAGAGATCACTGAGACATTCTGCAATCTTCTCCAGAGGAAGACGAGCCAGGACTAGAGCTGTACCTGTACAGGTAAACAAACAGACTGTGACATCACAGTGACAGACCTGAGGACCAGAGCCGTACATGTACAGGTAAACAAACAGACTGTGACATCACAGTGACAGACCTGAGGACCAGAGCTGTACCTGTACAGGTAAACAAACAGAATGTGACTGTGATCAAAGGTGTTCTCAAGTACCTTTCAGCAGTCCTACAGCGGCCTCGGTGGAGAGGGCGAAGGAGTCGAGGGCGCGAGCAATGTCCAGCAGACCCTGGAAGTGTTGAGCCATATGATCTCTGCACACCGAACAGATGTTGTGGATCGCCTTGGCTGCTGCTGACGCCAGAGGTTTTTCCCTCAGGCCTTTCATCAGGTAGTTCAATACTGGGTCTGACAGGAAAAGGAAATACACACAGTCAGGGTTTACAAAATAAATGTTCACCTCTGAGCATCAATAAAATATTTACAAGAAAAATGACGGATGTCTCAGATTTCTGTCTCCAATCTCCAGATGATCCTTTAAGTGTTTTTATCATCTCAGTTTGATCACTGCTATGTAAAACTCTCCAGTAAAATACCAGTATAATACCAGTATGACAACAATACGATACCAGTATAATACCAGTTAATACCTGTATAATACCAGTATGATAACAGTATGATACCAGTATAATACCAGTGTGATACCAGTATAATACCAGTATGATAACAGTATGATACAGTATAATACCAGTGTGATACCAGTATAATACCAGTATGATACCAGTGTCATATCAGCCATGTTTCTCTTCACTGGTTACCAGTATAAAACCAGTATGATACCAGTATAATGTCGGCCCTGTTTCAGCGCAGATTGAAGTTTTAATTCGTACCGAGGAATCTTGGGTTTCTGTCGACGACCTCGCTCATCTCTCCGACCAGCTCGATGCTCGTATAACGAACTGCCATATGGACGCTCTCTGGAAGTAGAACCACCTGCTGCAGAACCTCCGACAGCGTTGGGTTGTTCTCTCTGAAAGATAAACACAAACCATTTAAATTTACATTTATTCACAAACGGTTTTCCTGACAGGTCGGGTTGTTTTCTCTCAAGTCAGGACTGATGAAAACTGATATCTCATGTTCCTACGTTCTGAAGGAAGAAGCTGTTTGACATGAAGTGAATTTTCAGATACTCACGGATCAACACTTTTAGCGATCGCAGCCATGATGAAAAGAACAGCCTCTGTCACCTCCCAGGAAGGGCTCCCTTCTTTTAACGTAGAATATAACTGACAACAGACAGAGAACGTCTTTAAATGTGAAATATAACTGACAACAGAGAACATCTTTTAACGTAGAATATAACTGACAACAGACAGAGGACGTCTTTAAATGTGAAATATAACTGACAACAGAGAACATCTTTTAACATAGAATATAACTGACAACAGACAGAGGACGTCTTTAAATGTGAAATATAACTGACAACAGAGAACATCTTTTAACGTAGAACATAACTGACAACAGACAGAGAACGTCTTTAAACGCGGAATATAACTGACAACAGAGAACATCTTTTAACGTAGAATATAACTGACAACAGACAGAGAACGTCTTTAAACGCGGAATATAACTGACAACAGAGAACATCTTTTAACGTAGAATATAACTGACAACAGACAGAGAACATCTTTAAATGTGAAATATAAGTGACAACAAAGAACATCTTTTAACGTAGAACATAACTGACAACAGACAGAGAACGTCTTTAAACGCGGAATATAACTGACAACAGAGAACATCTTTGAACGTAGAATATAACTGACAACAGACAGAGAACGTCTTTAAACGCGGAATATAACTGACAACAGAGAACATCTTTTAACGTAGAATATAACTGACAACAGACAGAGAACGTCTTTAAACGCAGAATATAACTGACAACAGAGAACATCTTTTAACGTAGAACATAACTGAAAACAGACAGAGAACGTCTTTAAACGCGGAATACAACTGACAACAGAGAACATCTTCTAACGTAGAATATAACTGACAACAGAGAACATCTTCTAACGTAGAATATAACTGACAACAGACAGAGAACGTCTTTAAACGCGGAATACAACTGACAACAGAGAACATCTTCTAACGTAGAATACAACTGACAACAGAGAACATCTTCTAACGTAGAATATAACGGACAACAGACAGAGAACATCTTTAAACGCGGAATACAACTGACAACAGAGAACATCTTCTAACGTAGAATATAACTGACAACAGAGAACATCTTCTAACGTAGAATATAACTGACAACAGACAGAACGTCTTTAAACGCGGAATACAACTGACAACAGAGAACATCTTCTAACGTAGAATATAACTGACAACAGAGAACATCTTCTAACGTAGAATATAACTGACAACAGACAGAGAACGTCTTTAAACGTGGAATATAACTGACAACAGAGAACATCTTTGAACGTAGAATATAACTGACAACAGAATGAGAACGTCTTTAAACATTTAACGTACGGTAACTAAGAACATGTTCACCAAACAGATTAGAAGCCTTTCATTGTTTAGAACTTGTGGATTTAACCTGAGGTACCTGAGAGAAACACTCCATGGATCCAACAAGAAAAATGACATCTTTAACCAGGTCAGATACTCTCATCCTGAACTCCCCAAAGTCATCAGTGTCCTCAGGGATCCCCTCCTGTTGAGTCCAAAGTCATTTATATTAAATCTGATGATGTACAGGAAACAGTTTTTAACTACAACTGAAATCAAACCAAGAGAATTGTGTTTGTCTGATGGTGTTTTCCGATCAGTACAGTTCAGGTTGTGGATTTTATCTGTCACAGGTAGTTCTGTGTGGACTGGATCAAGTGACTTACATGGTCTGGGTCCAGTTGACAGTGTCGAGCCAAACAGTGCAGAAGTCTCTGGATGTACGGTCTGAAGATGGAGTGAAGAGCTGCATCATTGATTTTATACAGATGTTCTCCAAGACGGTACCAGAAGTTAAAGGAGATCTCCACGACCTGGATCAGAACAAGAACCAGAACACAGACAGAGAATGATTATCACCCTAACCCACAGGAAGATCTTGTCGTAGGTGTGGTAGTGTAGTGTTATTACTGTTATGGTAAAATGGACTGCACTTGTGTAGCAACTTCCCGGTGTTCTTGACCACTCAATGCGCTTTTACACTCCTGAGTCACAAACACACATTCACATTCACACATTCACACACTGGTGGCCGAGGCTATCATACAAGGGGCCACCTGCTCCTCAGAAACCATTCACACACACTCACACACTGATGGAACAGCCATAAGGGGCAATTCTGGGTTCACTATCTTTCCCAAGTATACATCAACATGCGGACTGGAAGAGCCGGGGATTAAACCCCCAATCCTCTGATTAGTGACGACCTGCTCTACCTTTGATCCACAGCCAGCCCACTGAGGGTGTGGGGGTCATTACTGTGACTGTACTGAGGGTGTGGTGGTCATTACTGTAACTGTACTGAGGGTGTGGGGGTTATTACTGTAACTGTACTGAGGGTGTGGGGGTCATTACTGTGACTGTACTGAGGGTGTGGTGGTCATTACTGTAACTGTACTGAGGGTGTGGGGGTCATTACTGTGACTGTACTGAGGGTGTGGGGGTTATTACTGTGACCGTACGAAGGGTGTGGGGGTCATTACTGTAACTGTACTGAGGGTGTGGTGGTTATTACTGTAACTGTACTGAGGGTGTGGTGGTCATTACTGTGACTGTACTGAGGGTGTGGTGGTCATTACTGTGACTGTACTGAGGGTGTGGTGGTTATTACTGTAACTGTACTGAGGGTGTGGGGGTCATTACTGTGACTGTACTGAGGGTGTGGTGGTCATTACTGTGACTGTACTGAGGGTGTGGGGGTCATTACTGTGACTGTACTGAGGGTGTGGGGGTTATTACTGTGACCGTACGAAGGGTGTGGGGGTCATTACTGTAACTGTACTGAGGGTGTGGGGGTCATTACTGTAACTGTACTGAGGGTGTGGGGGTCATTACTGTGACTGTACTGAGGGTGTGGGGGTTATTACTGTAACTGTACTGAGGGTGTGGTGGTCATTACTGTAACTGTACTGAGGGTGTGGGGGTCATTACTGTGACCGTACGAAGGGTGTGGTGGTCATTACTGTAACTGTACTGAGGGTGTGGTGGTCATTACTGTAACTGTACGGAGGGTGTGGTGGTCATTACTGTAACTGTACGGAGGGTGTGGTGGTCATTACTGTAACTGTACTGAGGGTGTGGTGGTTATTACTGTAACTGTACTGAGGGTGTGGTGGTCATTACTGTAACTGTACGGAGGGTGTGGTGGTCATTACTGTGACTGTACTGAGGGTGTGGGGGTCATTACTGTGACTGTACTGAGGGTGTGGTGGTCATTACTGTAACTGTACTGAGGGTGTGGGGGTTATTACTGTAACTGTACTGAGGGTGTGGGGGTCATTACTGTGACTGTACTGAGAGTGTGGTGGTTATTACTGTAACTGTACTGAGGGTGTGGGGGTCATTACTGTGACTGTACTGAGGGTGTGGTGGTCATTACTGTAACTGTACGGAGGGTGTGGTGGTCATTACTGTAACTGTACTGAGGGTGTGGTAGTCATTACTGTGACTGTACGGAGGGTGTGGTGGTTATTACTGTAACTGTACTGAGGGTGTGGTGGTCATTACTGTAACTGTACGGAGGGTGTGGTGGTCATTACTGTAACTGTACGGAGGGTGTGGTGGTCATTACTGTAACTGTACTGAGGGTGTGGTAGTCATTACTGTAACTGTACGGAGGGTGTGGTGGTCATTACTGTAACTGTACGGAGGGTGTGGTGGTTATTACTGTAACTGTACTGAGGGTGTGGTGGTCATTACTGTAACTGTACTGAGGGTGTGGTGGTCATTACTGTAACTGTACGGAGGGTGTGGTGGTCATTACTGTGACTGTACTGAGGGTGTGGTGGTCATTACTGTGACTGTACTGAGGGTGTGGGGGTCATTACTGTGACTGTACTGAGGGTGTGGTGGTCATTACTGTGACTGTACTGAGGGTGTGGGGGTTATTACTGTAACTGTACTGAGGGTGTGGTGGTTATTACCGTGACCGTACGAAGGGTGTGGGGGTCATTACTGTAACTGTACTGAGGGTGTGGTAGTCATTACTGTGACTGTACGGAGGGTGTGGTGGTTATTACTGTAACTGTACTGAGGGTGTGGTGGTCATTACTGTAACTGTACGGAGGGTGTGGTGGTCATTACTGTAACTGTACGGAGGGTGTGGTGGTTATTACTGTAACTGTACTGAGGGTGTGGTGGTTATTACCGTGACCGTACGAAGGGTGTGGGGGTCATTACTGTAACTGTACTGAGGGTGTGGTAGTCATTACTGTGACTGTACGGAGGGTGTGGTGGTTATTACTGTAACTGTACTGAGGGTGTGGTGGTCATTACTGTAACTGTACGGAGGGTGTGGTGGTCATTACTGTAACTGTACGGAGGGTGTGGTGGTCATTACTGTAACTGTACTGAGGGTGTGGTGGTCATTACTGTAACTGTACTGAGGGTGTGGTGGTCATTACTGTAACTGTACTGAGGGTGTGGGGGTCATTACTGTGACTGTACTGAGGGTGTGGGGGTTATTACTGTAACTGTACTGAGGGTGTGGTGGTCATTACTGTAACTGTACTGAGGGTGTGATGGTCATTACTGTGACTGTACTGAGGGTGTGGTGGTTATTACTGTGACTGTACTGTACTGAGGGTGTGGGGGTCATTACTCTAACTGTACTGAGGGTGTGGTGGTTATTACTGTGACTGTACTGTACTGAGGGTGTGGGGGTCATTACTGTAACTGTACTGAGGGTGTGGTGGTCATTACTGTAACTGTACTGAGGGTGTGGGGGTCATTACTGTAATTGTACTGAGGGTGTGGTGGTCATTACTGTAACTGTACTGAGGGTGTGGTGGTCATTACTGTGACTGTACTGAGAGTGTGGTGGTTATTACTGTGACTGTACTGAGAGTGTGGTGGTTATTACTGTAACTGTACTGAGGGTGTGGTGGTTATTACTGTGACTGTACCGAGGGTGTGGTGGTTATTACTGTAACTGTACTGAGGGTGTGGTGGTTATTACTGTGACTGTACTGAGGGTGTGGTAGTTATTACTGTAACTGTACTGAGGGTGTGGTGGTCATTAATGTACCTCATACTGAGGATGTCCTGCACAGATCAGCAGCAGCTCCAGTGTCCTCAAGTCTCCCATACCCTGACCAGGACTCCTGACCGTGGTCTCTAAAAATGTCTCGCAGAGTTCGGTGAAGATCCTGCAGTAGTTCAGCACTCTGAGGACACAATGTCCAACATAAATGTGACTGATACCACTGACCGTACAGTTGACAATAATCACAACTAGTTTCCTATGTGTACTCACTTATCAAGGTCTTCTCGGGCCACAGCCATGTGATACGCCGTCTCCAGCGTCAGGACGCCCTGGAAGAGCTGCAGCGCTAACGCCATGTTGGTGTCTACGTTTTCTATGGCATAGAGAGCCGAGCAGACGCAGTCGGACGCCGCCTCGTGTAGGTTGGTTGAGGTTTCATCCCTCTGCTGTTGAGACAAAATGAAACATTAGATAGCTCTGATAGATCCAGCAACATCATTATGTAAACAGGAAGAGGCTGTTCCTGTAAACCTGTCAGACCAGTAGTAGACCAGTAAAGTATGAATCTCACCAAGACTTGGAAGAGGACCATGAGCAGCTGGTTACTGGCCATGAAGTTACTGTCGAGGACTCCCAGGTTGAACCAGCTGCCCAAACAGCGAAACACCTTAATGAGCATCTTCTCATCACTGCCCGTCTTCTCCACACACGATGTCTAAAATAAAACACAAACCAAAGAGCATGATGATATTATGTTTGAAGTCAGGATGATCATTGTGTTAAAAGGTCTGATAAATGTTAGTGTGGCTTTAATACGCCTATATAAATCCTACATTCTACATTCAGAGTTTGTCAGCCTCAGATCCATCACTGTCCCTGTTGTTTCCTACAGTCGATGTCTGACAACAAACTAAAAACTAGGTTGTGTTTATTTGTTTTTATTTATATTTATTTGTTAAACAGCTGATGAAGAGTGAAACTGATGTTTCTAACCAGCAGAGTGACGACAGTGCTGGAGTAATACGCCAGATCCTCAATGATTTCTGTCCTACGATTGGCTCCGATTCGTAGAGATCGACTGTGAACTTCCTCTGGCAGCACAGTGAGAATCTCTATGAGGAAGGGCATCGAGCTGATGTCATTGTTGTACCTGAGAGGGGGCGGAGACATGGACAGGTGAGACAGGATGTCAGAGGGCAGAAGAAAAGCAGCTGGCTTCAGAAAATTTAAGGATGAATCCATTCATGTCATCAGAAAAACAAAACCTCACTGAAACATCACAGGTACAACTCAGATGTCCTGCAGGTGTGAAACATCGCAGGTACGACTGAGACGTCCTGCAGGTGTGAAACATCCCGCAGGTGTGAAGCATCACAGGTACGACTGTGAAACGTGTCTACCACCATCAAGGACTGAAACTTTGTGTCTACAATGAATTTAAACTTGATGTTACCATTTCCTGCTAACTGGCAGGCGGCCATATTTGTAGTCCCTGTCTATAGTCAACACAAGTCACAGATGATCCTGTGAATTCTTACTTTTCTATGAGCGTGTGAACGCATCCTTTCCACGAGGCCATTTGTAGAGCGAGATCTGCGATGGCTAACGCCAGCTGAGAAAAAAAAAATAACAGGGTTAAAAACAGAATCAACAGAGTGACGTCAGAACAGAACGCTGAATAAACTTTAAGACAATGGACATCAGAGATCTTAAATCAGTGATCAGAGGACAGAGATCAGAGGACAGAGGTCAGAGGACAGAGATCAGAGGTCAGAGATCAAAGGACAGAGGTCAGAGGTCAGAGGACAGAGATCAAAGGTCAGAGGACAGAGATCAGAGGACAGAGGTCAAAGATCAGAGGACAAACATCAGAGGACAGAGGACAGAGATCAGAGGACAGAGGTCAGAGATCAGAGGTCAGAGTACAGAGATCAGAGGACAGAGGTCAGAGATCAGAGGACCGAGATCAGAGGTCCGAGGACAGAGATCAGAGGAAAGAGATCAGAGGAAAGAGGTCAGAGGACAGAGATCAGAGGTCAGAGGAAAGAGGTCAGAGGACAGAGATCAAAGGACAGAGGTCAGAGGATAGAGATCAAAGGACAGAGGTCAGCGATCAGAGGAAAGAGATCAGAGGACAGAGATCAGAGGACAGAGGTCAGAGGACAGAGGTCAGAGGTCAGAGGTCAGAGATCAGAGGACAGAGATCAGAGGACAGAGATCAGGTCAGAGGACAGAGACCAGAGGACAGAGATCAGAGGAAAGAGATCAGAGGACAGAGATCAGAGGAAAGAGGTCAGAGGACAGAGGTCCGAGGACAGAGATCAGAGGAAAGAGATCAGAGGTCAGAGGAAAGAGGTCAGAGGATAGAGATCAAAGGACAGAGGTCAGAGGATAGAGATCAAAGGACAGAGGTCAGAGGACAGAGATCAGAGGAAAGAGGTCAGAGGACAGAGGTCAGAGGACAGAGATCAGAGGAAAGAGGTCAGAGGAAAGAGGTCAGAGGACAGAGATCAGAGGAAAGAGGTCAGAGGAAAGAGGTCAGAGGACAGAGATCAGAGGAAAGAGGTCAGAGGACAGAGGTCAGAGGACAGAGATCAGAGGAAAGAGGTCAGAGGAAAGAGGTCAGAGGACAGAGATCAGAGGAAAGAGGTCAGAGGACAGAGATCAAAGGACAGAGGTCAGAGGATAGAGATCAAAGGACAGAGGTCAGAGGACAGAGATCAGAGGAAAGAGGTCAGAGGACAGAGGTCAGAGGACAGAGATCAGAGGAAAGAGATCAGAGGAAAGAGGTCAGAGGACAGAGATCAGAGGACAGAGGACAGAGATCCGAGGACAGAGATCAGAGGTCAGAGGACAGAGATCAGAGGACAGAGATCAGAGGTCAGAGGACAGAGATCCGAGGACAGAGATCAGAGGTCAGAGGACAGAGATCAGAAAACATAGGTGATGGTGTTTGGTCCAAATGGCTCTTGTGACCCCCCCCCCGTTGATTTGGACCCCTTGGCACTATATGTGAAGCCAACAGTGTCTAACTTGGGTTTTAAGATGGACAGTGATTTTAAATTGGAGTGTCAAATTGGTGCAGTAGTTAAGTCCAGCTTCTTTCACCTTAGGCAGCTGGCAAAGGCGAAGCCTTTTCTTGCACAACAGCACTCTGAAATAGTAATCCATGCCTTCATCATGTCCCGGCACGATTACTGTAATGCACTTTATTTTGGAGTCAGCCAGTCTTCCCTCGCACGTCTTCAGTTGGTTCAGAACGCTGCTGCTCGGCTCTTAACTGGAGCACGTAAGAGGGGAACACATTACGCCCATTCTGGCCTCCCTCCACTGGCTGCCCGTGCACTTTAGAGTTCATTTTAAGATTCTTTTATTTGTTTTTAAATCTTTAAATGGTCTTCCCCCGCCTTACCGCTCCCTCCCTACGCTCCTGCTCTGTGCCTCAGGTCAGCTGATCAGCTGTTCCTGGATGTACCGAGGTCTAAGCGGAAGCTCAGAAGGGATAGAGCCTTTACTGTAGCGGCTCCCAGATTGTGGAACTATTTACCTCTCCACATTAGACTGGCCCCCTCACTGTCTGTTTTTAAAACCAGTCTTAAAACCCATTTTTACTCCTTAGCTTTTAACCCAGTGTGAGACTCTGCTCTTGTTTTACTGTTTCATTGTTTCTATTGTTTGTCTTATGTTTTTTTTGTATAGCATTTTGTTTCAGCTGTGGTTGTTTTTAAAGTGCTGTATAAATAAAGTTGAGTTGAGCTGAGTTGAGTTGAGTCAAAGGACAGAGATCAGAGATCAGTGGACAGAGGTCAAAGGACAGAGATCAGAGATCAGTGGACAGAGATCAGAGGACAGAGGTCAGAGGAAAGAGGTCAGAGGACAGAGATCAGAGGAAAGAGGTCAGAGGAAAGAGGTCAGAGGACAGAGATCAGAGGAAAGAGGTCAGAGGACAGAGGTCAGAGGACAGAGATCAAAGGACAGAGGTCAGAGGACATAGATCAGAGATCAGAGGACAGAGAACAGACTGTCTCTGCCGTCTCAGTTTTAATGTTCCTGTCTGATGAAACAAAGAAACAACAGAGATCCTGACGGTTGTAAAACCAGAAGCTGATGAAACAAATGTCCTCCTGTGATGTCATCATGTTGCAGTATTGAGTTACAGTCTGTCGTTGTGTCAGATTAAAGATGTTACTGATCAGAACCAATCAGATCAATCAGAACCAATCAGATCAATCAGATCAATGATAATGTTAATGTAACCTAGGGCTGGGCGGTATGACAAAATTGTCATATCACGTTTTTTTGAAAATCATATCGGTTTCGCGGTATTTGACTGTATTTTGCTCGGGTTCAGCCCACTTGACATACTGCTGTGTTGTGCTACGGCCTGTTCAAGTGCTGCAAATTGTTATTTACGTGACAACGCCTGAATGCAACACAGGCTCCGCTCCATTAGTGCCATGTTCAGTTATAATTGTCTCGCACTCGGGTCGTCTTCGGTCAGGAAAATGCGGCCAGAGCCGTGCTCCTTTTGTTGTTGTTGTTTTTTTTTATCAATTTAGCTTTGCTAAGGGACTACAAAACCCATTCAGAAACAATTCTATTATAACTTTTACACTTAAATTTGTACCGCGATATATACCATAACCGTGAAGGGATTCGATTTATACCGTGATATGAATTTTAGGTCATACCGCCCAGTAACCTTAATTTACCGTTAATGTAACCTTAATGTAAGCTTAATGTACCATTAATGTAACCTTAATGTAACCTAAATGTACCGTTAATGTAATCTTAATGTACCGTTAATGTAATCTTAATGTACTGTTAATGTAACCTTAATGTAACCTAAATGTACCGTTAATGTAAGCTTAATGTACCGGTGATGTAACCTTAATGTAACCTAAATGTACTGTTAATGTAAGCTTAATGTACCGTTAATGTTCCGTTAATGTAACCTTAATGTAACCTCTGTGATCAGGTCATACCGACAATTCACAGAACTCGACCCTGATTGGTCAAAAAGGTTTGTTCCGCTGACCAGTTTGTTCTGGTTCAAGCAGAGACCTTGACTCAGAAGGAACCTGAAGGTCAGACATGTCACCTGTAAAACCCATGTTACCTGTGTGACAATGATGGGCGACAGGTCTTTGAGGTTCTGGATGTGAGTCAGGAGTGAGTCTCGCAGTGCATTGTGGGTCTCAGGGGGAAGCTCGTAGAACGACGTCTGGATCTTCATCTTCATCGTCTGAGCAGCGAAGTAACACGACTCCACATCCTGTTTGAGCTGCAGCAGCTGGTCTGAGATCTCCCACGCATACATCTGTGGGACAGGAAGTGATGTCATTACACCTGTTTACACCTGAGCTGCAGCAGGTTTTATAATAGGCTCGTTCGAGATGAACTGCTCCTCGCCTGGAAAGTAGACGAGAGCAGGCGGCCACAGCGGGGGCGGTGACAAAAAGCTGCAGTGAAGTCGGACAGTTTCCCGACAGTTTCCAGCAGCCTTCAGTCCGTACAGGAAGTCACAGATACACTTACATCCTGTCTGGAATGATGTCAATTCATTAAAAAAGTGATCAGACCCATCAGTTTGTTTTCAGTCTCCAGTTGTTTTAATTATGATAGATTAATTTATTAAAATGCTTTACAGGTGATCTGTATGTTCATGGTTCATGAACTCTGCTGTAAATCAGCATCATATCAGTTTGACCTGTCCCCTCAACTACACAGGTTGAATAAAGTGTGTTTGAATATAAGGTTAATATTTTCAGAGGAAAAAAAATACAAGACAACAGCTTTCATTAAGGCTCAGTCAGACACAGTCAGGGCTTCACATCTGTACACATTATTTTAAGAATCCTCACATCTCACTGACCACCAGTCTCTGTGTTGCTAAATACTTCAATAATTAAAGCGTCCAGTGTTAATACACAGTAGACTGTATAGTTTATGATGAATGTATTTAGTCTGTGACAACTAAACTTCACCATCAGTCACACAACATGTTTTCTGTTACAGAATAAACCTTCAAATCAGACAAATACAATCTTAATCTCTAAAATTCAACAAAAATGAAAAGTTTATCTAAAACGTCATATTGTTGAGTCAACATCTGAACCAATCAGCTTTTAGATCAGGTGAGAGCCAGGCGGTGCAGTCTGTGGAGAGCCATTCTTGGATCCCATCGGCTGTATTCGGCGTCTGACTTCCGGCAGACGGTGATACAGCCTCTGGGGGCAGACCCCCGATTTTTTGGCATTTGGGCAGAGGAGGCGAATTTCTGTTTCCGACCTCCGTTAATATATAAGTAAATATCAGATATTAATATATACTTTCAACATATTGTACCACAGTAGCCAGAACTATAATTATAATATTATTACTTTCATTAATGTTGTTGTAAGCTACTGTCATTACCGTCTGTCCTGCATCTCTCTCTCTCTCTCTCTCTCTCTCTCTCTCTCATTGTGTCATATGGATTACTGTTAATGTATTATGCTGATCTGTTCTGTACGACATCTATTGCACGTCTGTCCGTCCTGGAAGAGGGATCCCTCCTCAGTTGCTCTTCCTGAGGTTTCTACCGTTTTTCCCCGTTAAAGGGTTTTTTTGGGGAGTTTTTCCTGATCAGCTGTGAGGGTCATAAGGACAGAGGGATGTTGTATGCTATAAAGCCCTGTGAGGCAAATTGTGATTTGTGATATTGGGCTTTATAAATAAAATTGATTGATTGATTGAATATGCTGATCCATTGCGATGGATTCAGAGTTTGCAGTGACGCCAATTATGTTCCGCCTCGTTAATTCACCGCACGGACCGTTTAACCTGTTAAAAACTGTAACCGGCTCAAACGTGATTGATCAATATCACGCGGACTACAAACAGCCTAGCACCGGACTCATTCACTGAATGTAGAGTCTGTATCCACCATATTTTCAAACACCGAAGTAAATAGTGATCAACTTCCATGTTCCGGTCAGCCGCTTTCCCTCATGCTTTCCCTTACCGGAGCTAACGGTGCAAGCTAATTTTTTTCAATTTTCAATTGTTTATGTTAGTCAATCAGTTAGTTAGTTAGTTAGTTAGTTAGTCTGTGTATTTTGTATAGATAACTGTGCCCACGTTTCCGTTACAACGGAAATTTATTCCCTCTAAACGCGAATAAATCGCATGTCAATCATAAACTATGAACCAAAAAAGCAAAAAGCAAAAAAATCTATCCCGAGTGAGACAAACTGCTTGATCCCCGTCTCCAGTGTACCAGCAGAGAACCCGCAGAACCGAATCAGTGAAAAAACACACCGGGCTACACAGCCTCTCTACCTGAGCAGCTGAAGCTGCGGCTCGCACCCTCGACACACAGACACACAGACGGTGCTTCTGCATGCCAGCCACACGTGTGCTCACCTGTGAGAAATAAATATGTGAGGTGTACGCTGCTTTTCTATCTTTTTTTCCCTTTTCTTTCTTTCTTTCTTCTGTCAGCGACATACACTCCTAACACAGGACAGGTTGTTTTAATTGACTGAGTTGATCATTAAGCCATAGTGATGCTGGGATCGGCTCTGATAGCACCTGAATCAGCATGTATGCATCAACCACCCAGCCGTTACAACATAATTGAGCTAGCAAAGCAGTTTTGTGTTGCTATGTGTGGTATTTATTCAGTTTTGGGAAATCACGATGTCTAGAAAGCATCAGTGGCTGCAGCTGACAGGGACAGCTAACGTTAACACTAGCAGCAAAGCTAACATCAGAACGTCATCTGTTAAAAGCCTCCCGTTGTCGGATACAACATGAAACTGTTCCAGTTAGCTCAATCATGTTGTAATTAAGACATCCGCTGGAAAAAATAATTTTTTCATGGACCGTTTATTGAGTTATTGAGTTATTACAGACACCGCTAACGGCTAACAGCTAATGGTTAGCCCAGCTAATCTATAATAACCATGTTATTAATTATAAAACGTGCACACAGAAATAGTAATGTTTGTTCAATCATTGTGTTTATAGACTTTACAAACATCAGATTAGTCTTAACGGTGATATAGTAATGTGAAAAATGTGTTCAATTTGAACCCGAGTGACAAGCTAGCGAGGAGGACAACACAGAAAATATACAGGAAGAACATGAAGATGTAGTAGACGAACAGAGACATGAGGTGCGAGTGGGACAAAACAGCTGGTGTCAGTGCGGAAACTGCATCTCCATGACAACCAAGCGAGAGAGTGTGTGTTGTCAGGAGCTTCAATTTTTCTCTGCAGCTGTTCAAGGTACCGTAAAATGTCATCCAATATCAATGATCTCAGAGATTAGCATCCACCACTGTCGTATGCTTTATACGTTGTGATACACAGTAAAACACACTGACAAGATGCTTACGAGTTTGATCATTGTTGAAGATATCCCGTGCATCACAGCACATGACTCGCTGCATCCGACGTGTCTTTAACATTATCCGTCTGAGTCTCTGCATCGGACTTACTTGGAGAACACTGTACACTTACACTTACAGATTGAACAGGTTGAACGGGTGGACTGTCAGCTTCCTCCATAACCAGTGGTGTGGCCGACGGTTCACCTTCAGAAGCTACAGCAGCAGCAGCGGGTTCTTTGCGGCACAAGAGAGCATCCAGCGTCTCCTGTTTTTGCCGTTTTTTTTGCACGCATTTCACTCCCCTCCTGAGGGCGTTTAGACTCCTTATGTGAGAAAATTGTCGGCACGGCATTTTGTTTAAGTCGACATTTATACCCAGCAGTACACGTTAGCTCCTTTAGCAGCTCTGGTCGACTAAAGGCCTCAAAATCATCTAGGGAGAAGTGGCGAGAACAGAGTCGCGGGTCTTTAGGAAGTTCTGTTCGTCCACAAGCACTTTTCCACTGCTTTCTCCTCTTCTTATCACTAGGAAACGTGTAAACTTACATCAGTTCCCTTGTTGTCTGTAGACTGGAAATTACATCCGAATGCAGCGCAAGGTGTCATTTTCTCTGGTAATAGCGTCAGGTAGCAGCAGCCGTCAGGTAAACAACTCACAGAGCAACCATTCTATGTCATCACCCCGGCATGCATTGCGCGAGTAAAATAATGGCGGCCTCCTGTGGTAAAAATACGTTGTAAACATTGAAGAATTTTAAAGCAATGACAACATTTCATGTCTTTCTAACAACATATTTTAGTACAATAGAAAAATTGTGGCTTATTGAGCCCTACATGTCTAACTAGTCGGGGTTCCTTTTTAGAACATATTATTATTCAGACATCTTGTCAGAGTTTTTGTCTCCTTCTTAGGAGACACATTATGTTAGATTACAGTCACAGATTTCAAGCCAGGAAAACCGATTTGTCAACTTTATATGGCTTAAGAGTAACCCTTTGGCAAATTACTATGTTTCCACCTGTGCTGAAGACTCGTTCTGAGGGAGCACTTGTTGCTGGAATACACAGATACTTGCAAGGTTCGTTGTGTTGCCATCTGACGTGCAAACCGTGTCTGTGCAATCACCGTTGTTTGCGCCTTGTCGTTTGGGGAAAAGCCAAACTAATTCCATACGATGGAGGTGGAGTTCTTTTTAGGGACTAACTCCTCCGTTTTGCTTTCATTTTCAGCCATGGCTTGCCGCTACACAACCAAACTTGGAGGCTACAGCTAGTAGCTAGTAAGAAATCCACTGCACTGCTCGTAGTTCTCTATGATTGGTTGGTCAGGTGCCAGTGAAACTTCTGATGCGTCTGTGCGCCCGCATAGAACTGCAATGCATAGAATGTGCCCTATAGACGATTCTACGATCTCTCTGCTTTGTCAGATTGTCAACACATTCTAATCCTTCAAATCCTTCTAATATCGTCATATCGCACACCCCTACGTCAGAGCAAGTCGGGATGAAGTCGGACACAAAACTAACCGGCATGCATTGTGCGCCGATCGCCAGTGATCGAATCTGCGCAGGCCTGGCTCATCTCAAACGAACCTATTAGCTCCTGCTGCAGGTTCCACATGAAGCAAAGACCCTCTGATGTGACACGTGTGCGCCCTTTAAATCCCATAGACATATATACATAGACGGTGCATTGACTGCCGCTGCCTATCAGAGCCGACGTCCTCGCCGGCCGCCATCTTGGATGGGTCTCGCTTCGCCTCCACAGTGCATTCACTTCTATTGAGGAAGGATCTGGAAGGAACTACATGTGTGCCATTTGTAACAAACCAAACCTCGTGAAAATCAGTTGAAAATTCAGTGAGTTATTCTATTTTACTTGTGCATACAGCTTCTTCCTCAATAGAAGTGAATGCACTGTGGAGGCGAAGCGAGACCCATCCAGGATGGTGGCCGGCGAGGACACGCTCAGGCACTTGATGCGGCGTCTATGTATATATGTCTATGTTTAAATCCTTCCTGAAAACATCCTGTTATTAAAGTTATTTCAATGTTCTTCCTGTTTACTCTGATTTTATCTTTTTATCAGTAAATAAAAACTTTTTGATAAAGTTCTGAATAAATTAAGTGTTTCCTGTTTTTATAAACAGTGAGAGATGATAGGGTTAGTGTAATTATACAACACTTCATGTGTTCACATTGATGATAACAACACAACACTTCATGTGTTCATATTGATGATAACAACACAACACTTCATGTGTTCACACTAATGATAACAACAACAACATAACACTTCATGTTTTCACACTGATGATAACAACACAACACTTAATGTGTTCACACTGATGATAACAACAACGTAACACTACATGTTTTCACACTGATGATACCAACACCACAACACTTCATGTGTTCACACTAATGATAACAACATAACACTTCATGTTTTCACACTGATAACAACACAACACTTCATGTGTTCACACTGATAACAACACAACACTTCATGTGTTCACACTGATGAGAATAACACAACACTTCATGTGTTCACACTGATGATAACAACAACAACATAACACGTCATGTGTTCACACTGATGATAACACAACACTTCATGTGTTCACACTGAAGATAGCAACACAACACTTCATGTGTTCACACTGATAACAACAACACTTAATGTGTTCACACTGATAACAACATAACACTTGTTTTTACACTGATGATAACAACAACACTTCATGTGTTCACACTGAAGATAGCAACACAACACTTCATGTGTTCATACTGATGATAACAACACAACACTTCATGTGTTCACACTAATGATAACAACAACAACATAACACTTCATGTTTTCACACTGATGATAACAACACAACACTTAATGTGTTCACACTGATGATAACAACAACGTAACACTACATGTTTTCACACTGATGATACCAACACCACAACACTTCATGTGTTCACACTAATGATAACAACATAACACTTCATGTTTTCACACTGATAACAACACAACACTTCATGTGTTCACACTGATAACAACACAACACTTCATGTGTTCACACTGATGAGAATAACACAACACTTCATGTGTTCACACTGATGATAACAACAACAACATAACACGTCATGTGTTCACACTGATGATAACACAACACTTCATGTGTTCACACTGAAGATAGCAACACAACACTTCATGTGTTCACACTGATAACAACAACACTTAATGTGTTCACACTGATAACAACATAACACTTGTTTTTACACTGATGATAACAACAACACTTCATGTGTTCACACTGAAGATAGCAACACAACACTTCATGTGTTCATACTGATGATAACAACACAACACTTCATGTTTTCACACTGATAACACAACACTTCATGTTTTCACACTAATGATAACAACACAACACTTCATGTGTTCACACTGATGATAACAACACAACACTTCATGTGTTCACACTGATGATAACAACACTTCATGTGTACACACTGATGATAACACAACACTTCACAGGGCTCAACAATAAGGATTGCCCGATTGCCCGGGGCAAGTAAAACTCACGGTCGGGCATGTAAACTAACAACTCACTTGCCCGATTGGGCAAGTTGCCAAAAATAGTAAAAGTTAATAACTAATTGATAAAATAAATGTATTTTAAACCGTGCTCTTCGGCTCTGATGCAGCGGTCTCTCTGCCTGAAGTCACAGGCACAGCTGTGTAACAATGTCCTGCCCACAGCCTCCATTGATATTATTTTGCGCGACAGACGCTTCATATAATAACATAACAATATACTATTTATGGTGTTATGCCGTCGTGTCATTTCTGTCTCTACATGGTCACGCGTTAACAATTCTCCTCTGCTCTCTGTATCGCGCACAGCAGAGTTCCGCCACTCACACAGGTGAGCACGCTAGTTACTGAAATGGACAGTGTGTAAATAACCAACAGACTGCTGTTACGCACAAACACGCTGCTCGCACAGCAGCGCGGCACTCATGGTGAGCTTGTGTTGCGTTCAGGCGTTGTCACGTAAATAACAACTTCCAACACTTAAATAGGTCATAGCACAAAACAGCATGTCAAGTGACTTTTTACTTTATTATATTCAATAAAATTGTATGTTCCTAAATCTTGAGACACCTCATATGTAAGCTAGACAGACATTTCACCTGCTCATACTGTGCACACATGTACTGTATGTACTTAGTCCTAAAGAGCCCTTCTGGTGCCAGTAGATACACAGAAACACCCCAGCAGGCTGTGCTTTGCAAGCATACAAAAAAGTTTCACGCATGTGAAAATTATTTTTCATGCGTGTGCTTCACCTCCACTGCTACAACTCCATCCTAGGGGAAACACTGCTGTGTGCGTTTTGTGCAACAGGTGGATGTGGTAGTCTACTGGTAGAATAGAGAGAGAGCTAAGTAGCGTTGAAGTACAGTAGAGCAGGGCAGAGAGATGGAAGCAAAATATATTAAACCCGGTGTTAATACAACAGAACTGGAGAGAGGGGTGAAAAATAAATAGAGGTGGGCATGGCTCAAGTAGGGCGCAAAATTATAGACGGAGAATGATTGACAAATTTTTCACTTTAAGCCCTGACACTGTCATATTTGTGTAGGAATTAAGCTACAATACATGACATATGTTGTTTTAATTAATAAATACAGTGTGAATAAAGATTACATAACATAAAAACAACTGCAGTCTTTGTTATTTGATAGCCGTTTAATTAAACAATTTTTATAGGGCAAGTAAAAACTGACTTCGGGCAAGTAGATCTCTGACCAACTTGAAAAAAAACCTTAGCGTTGAACCCTGCCTGTCTGGTAACTACAGACTAACTTTAGCTGTACGATGGTTCATGTTAACATCATGTTGTCTCTGACAGCAGACTGTCTATAGCTGAGCTAACCTGTCTGGTAACTACAGACTACTTTTAGCTGTGTGATGGTTCATCTTAGCATCATGTTGTCTCTGACAGCAGACCGTCTATAGCTGAGCTAACCTGTCTGGTAACTACAGACTAACTTTAGCTGTGCGATGGTTTATGTCAGCATCATGTTGTCTCTGACAGCAGACCGTCTATAGCTGAGCTAACCTGTCTGGTAACTACAGACTAACTTTAGCTGTGCGATGGTTTATGTCAGCATCATGTTGTCTCTGACAGCAGACCGTCTATACCTGAGCTAACCTGTCTGGTAACTACAGACTACCTTTAGCTGTGTGATGGTTCATCTTAGCATCATGTTGTCTCTGACAGCAGACCGTCTATAGTTGAGCTAACCTGTCTGGTAACTACAGACTAACTTTAGCTGCGTGATGGTTCATGTTAACATCATGTTGCCTCTGACAGCAGACTGTCTATAGCTGAGCTAACCTGTCTGGTAACTACAGACTAACTTTAGCTGTACGATGGTTCATGTTAACATCATGTTGTTTCTGACAGCAGACCGTCTATAGCTGAGCTAACCTGTCTGGTAACTACAGACTAACTTTAGCTGTGCGATGGTTTATGTCAGCATCATGTTGTCTCTGACAGCAGACTGTCTGTAGCTGAGCTAACCTGTCTGGTAACTACAGACTAACTTTAGCTGTACGATGGTTCATGTTAACATCATGTTGTCTCTGACAGCAGACCGTCTATAGCTGAGCTAACCTGTCTGGTAACTACAGACTAACTTTAGCTGCGTGATGGTTCATGTTAGCATCATGTTGTCTCTGACAGCAGACCGTCTATAGCTGAGCTAACCTGTCTGGTAACTACAGACTAACTTTAGCTGTGTGATGGTTCATGTTAGCATCATGTTGTCTCTGACAGCAGACCGTCTATAGCTGAGCTAACCTGTCTGGTAACTACAGACTAACTTTAGCTGCGTGATGGTTCATGTTAGCATCATGTTGTCTCTGACAGCAGACCGTCTATAGCTGAGCTAACCTGTCTGGTAACTACAGACTAACTTAAGCTGCGTGATGGTTCATGTTAACATCATGTTGTCTCTGACAGCAGACCGTCTATAGCTGAGCTAACCTGTCTGGTAACTACAGACTAACTTTAGCTGCGTGATGGTTCATGTTAACATCATGTTGTCTCTGACAGCAGACCGTCTATAGCTGAGCTAACCTGTCTGGTAACTACAGACTAACTTTAGCTGTACGATGGTTCATGTTAACATCATGTTGTCTCTGACAGCAGACCTTCTATACCTGAGCTAACCTGTCTGGTAACTACAGACTAAGTTTAGCTGTGCGATGGTTCATGTTAGCATCATGTTGTCTCTGACAGCAGACCGTCTATAGCTGAGCTAACCTGTCTGGTAACTACAGACTAACTTTAGCTGTGTGATGGTTCATGTTAGCATCATGTTGTCTCTGACAGCAGACCGTCTATAGCTGAGCTAACCTGTCTGGTAACTACAGACTAACTTTAGCTGCGTGATGGTCCATGTTAACATCATGTTGTCTCTGACAGCAGACCGTCTATACCTGAGCTAACCTGTCTGGTAACTACAGACTAACTTAAGCTGCGTGATGGTTCATGTTAACATCATGTTGTCTCTGACAGCAGACCGTCTATAGTTGAGCTAACCTGTCTGGTAACTACAGACTAACTTTAGCTGCGTGATGGTTCATGTTAACATCATGTTGCCTCTGACAGCAGACCGTCTATAGCTGAGCTAACCTGTCTGGTAACTACAGACTAACTTTAGCTGTACGATGGTTCATGTTAACATCATGTTGTCTCTGACAGCAGACCTTCTATAGCTGAGCTAACCTATCTGGTAACTACAGACTAACTTTAGCTGTGCGATGGTTCATGTTAACATCATGTTGTCTCTGACAGCAGACCGTCTATAGCTGAGCTAACCTATCTGGTAACTACAGACTAACTTTAGCTGTGCGATGGCTCATGTTAACATCATGTTGTCTCTGACAGCAGACCGTCTATAGCTGAGCTAACCTGTCTGGTAACTACAGACTAACTTTAGCTGCATGATGGTTCATGTTAACATCATGTTGCCTCTGACAGCAGACCGTCTATAGCTGAGCTAACCTGTCTGGTAACTACAGACTAACTTTAGCTGTACGATGGTTCATGTTAACATCATGTTGTCTCTGACAGCAGACCGTCTATAGCTGAGCTAACCTGTCTGGTAACTACAGACTAACTTTAGCTGTACGATGGTTCATGTTAACATCATGTTGTCTCTGACAGCAGACCGTCTATAGCTGAGCTAACCTGTCTGGTAACTACAGACTAACTTTAGCTGTACGATGGTTCATGTTAACATCATGTTGTCTCTGACAGCAGACCTTCTATACCTGAGCTAACCTGTCTGGTAACTACAGACTAACTTTAGCTGTGCGATGGTTCATCTTAGCATCATGTTGTCTCTGACAGCAGACCGTCTATAGCTGAGCTAACCTGTCTGGTAACTACAGACTAACTTTAGCTGTGTGATGGTTCATGTTAGCATCATGTTGTCTCTGACAGCAGACCGTCTATAGCTGAGCTAACCTGTCTGGTAACTACAGACTAACTTTAGCTGCGTGATGGTCCATGTTAACATCATGTTGTCTCTGACAGCAGACCGTCTATACCTGAGCTAACCTGTCTGGTAACTACAGACTAACTTAAGCTGCGTGATGGTTCATGTTAACATCATGTTGTCTCTGACAGCAGACCGTCTATAGTTGAGCTAACCTGTCTGGTAACTACAGACTAACTTTAGCTGCGTGATGGTTCATGTTAACATCATGTTGTCTCTGACAGCAGACCGTCTATAGTTGAGCTAACCTGTCTGGTAACTACAGACTAACTTTAGCTGCGTGATGGTTCATGTTAACATCATGTTGTCTCTGACAGCAGACCGTCTATAGCTGAGCTAACCTGTCTGGTAACTACAGACTAACTTTAGCTGTACGATGGTTCATGTTAACATCATGTTGTCTCTGACAGCAGACCTTCTATAGCTGAGCTAACCTATCTGGTAACTACAGACTAACTTTAGCTGTGCGATGGTTCATGTTAACATCATGTTGTCTCTGACAGCAGACCGTCTATAGCTGAGCTAACCTATCTGGTAACTACAGACTAACTTTAGCTGTGCGATGGTTCATGTTAACATCATGTTGTCTCTGACAGCAGACCGTCTATAGCTGAGCTAACCTGTCTGGTAACTACAGACTAACTTTAGCTGTACGATGGTTCATGTTAACATCATGTTGTCTCTGACAGCAGACCGTCTATAGCTGAGCTAACCTATCTGGTAACTACAGACTAACTTTAGCTGTGCGATGGTTCATGTTAGCATCATGTTGTCTCTGACAGCAGACCGTCTATAGCTGAGCTAACCTGTCTGGTAACTACAGACTAACCTTAGCTGTGTGATGGTTCATGTTAACATCATGTTGTCTCTGACAGCAGACCTTCTATAGCTGAGCTAACCTATCTGGTAACTACAGACTAACTTTAGCTGTGCGATGGTTCATGTTAACATCATGTTGTCTCTGACAGCAGACCTTCTATACCTGAGCTAACCTGTCTGGTAACTACAGACTAACTTTAGCTGTGCGATGGTTCATGTTAGCATCATGTTGTCTCTGACAGCAGACCGTCTATAGCTGAGCTAACCTGTCTGGTAACTACAGACTAACTTTAGCTGTGCGATGGTTCATGTTAGCATCATGTTGTCTCTGACAGCAGACCGTCTATAGCTGAGCTAACCTGTCTGGTAACTACAGACTAACTTTAGCTGCGTGATGGTCCATGTTAACATCATGTTGTCTCTGACAGCAGACCGTCTATACCTGAGCTAACCTGTCTGGTAACTACAGACTAACTTAAGCTGCGTGATGGTTCATGTTAACATCATGTTGTCTCTGACAGCAGACCGTCTATAGTTGAGCTAACCTGTCTGGTAACTACAGACTAACTTTAGCTGCGTGATGGTTCATGTTAACATCATGTTGTCTCTGACAGCAGACCGTCTATAGCTGAGCTAACCTGTCTGGTAACTACAGACTAACTTTAGCTGTACGATGGTTCATGTTAACATCATGTTGTCTCTGACAGCAGACCTTCTATAGCTGAGCTAACCTATCTGGTAACTACAGACTAACTTTAGCTGTGCGATGGTTCATGTTAACATCATGTTGTCTCTGACAGCAGACCGTCTATAGCTGAGCTAACCTATCTGGTAACTACAGACTAACTTTAGCTGTGCGATGGTTCATGTTAACATCATGTTGTCTCTGACAGCAGACCGTCTATAGCTGAGCTAACCTGTCTGGTAACTACAGACTAACTTTAGCTGTACGATGGTTCATGTTAACATCATGTTGTCTCTGACAGCAGACCGTCTATAGCTGAGCTAACCTATCTGGTAACTACAGACTAACTTTAGCTGTGCGATGGTTCATGTTAGCATCATGTTGTCTCTGACAGCAGACCGTCTATAGCTGAGCTAACCTGTCTGGTAACTACAGACTAACCTTAGCTGTGTGATGGTTCATGTTAACATCATGTTGTCTCTGACAGCAGACCTTCTATAGCTGAGCTAACCTATCTGGTAACTACAGACTAACTTTAGCTGTGCGATGGTTCATGTTAACATCATGTTGTCTCTGACAGCAGACCTTCTATACCTGAGCTAACCTGTCTGGTAACTACAGACTAAGTTTAGCTGTGCGATGGTTCATGTTAGCATCATGTTGTCTCTGACAGCAGACCGTCTATAGCTGAGCTAACCTGTCTGGTAACTACAGACTAACTTTAGCTGTGTGATGGTTCATGTTAGCATCATGTTGTCTCTGACAGCAGACCGTCTATAGCTGAGCTAACCTGTCTGGTAACTACAGACTAACTTTAGCTGCGTGATGGTCCATGTTAACATCATGTTGTCTCTGACAGCAGACCGTCTATACCTGAGCTAACCTGTCTGGTAACTACAGACTAACTTAAGCTGCGTGATGGTTCATGTTAACATCATGTTGTCTCTGACAGCAGACCATCTATAGTTGAGCTAACCTGTCTGGTAACTACAGACTAACTTTAGCTGCGTGATGGTTCATGTTAACATCATGTTGCCTCTGACAGCAGACCGTCTATAGCTGAGCTAACCTGTCTGGTAACTACAGACTAACTTTAGCTGTACGATGGTTCATGTTAACATCATGTTGTCTCTGACAGCAGACCTTCTATAGCTGAGCTAACCTATCTGGTAACTACAGACTAACTTTAGCTGTGCGATGGTTCATGTTAACATCATGTTGTCTCTGACAGCAGACCGTCTATAGCTGAGCTAACCTATCTGGTAACTACAGACTAACTTTAGCTGTGCGATGGTTCATGTTAACATCATGTTGTCTCTGACAGCAGACCGTCTATAGCTGAGCTAACCTGTCTGGTAACTACAGACTAACTTTAGCTGCGTGATGGTTCATGTTAACATCATGTTGCCTCTGACAGCAGACTGTCTATAGCTGAGCTAACCTGTCTGGTAACTACAGACTAACTTTAGCTGTACGATGGTTCATGTTAACATCATGTTGTCTCTGACAGCAGACCGTCTATAGCTGAGCTAACCTGTCTGGTAACTACAGACTAACTTTAGCTGTACGATGGTTCATGTTAACATCATGTTGTCTCTGACAGCAGACCGTCTATAGCTGAGCTAACCTATCTGGTAACTACAGACTTAACTTTAGCTGTGCGATGGTTCATGTTAGCATCATGTTGTCTCTGACAGCAGACCGTCTATAGCTGAGCTAACCTGTCTGGTAACTACAGACTAACCTTAGCTGTGTGATGGTTCATGTTAACATCATGTTGTCTCTGACAGCAGACCGTCTATAGCTGAGCTAACCTGTCTGGTAACTACAGACTAACTTTAGCTGTGCGATGGTTTATGTCAGCATCATGTTGTCTCTGACAGCAGACTGTCTGTAGCTGAGCTAACCTGTCTGGTAACTACAGACTAACTTTAGCTGTGTGATGGTTCATGTTAACATCATGTTGTCTCTGACAGCAGACCGTCTATAGCTGAGCTAACCTGTCTGGTAACTACAGACTAACTTTAGCTGCATGATGGTTCATGTTAGCATCATGTTGTCTCTGACAGCAGACCGTCTATAGCTGAGCTAACCTGTCTGGTAACTACAGAATAACTTTAGCTGCGTGATGGTTCATGTTAACATCATGTTGTCTCTGACAGCAGACCGTCTATAGCTGAGCTAACCTGTCTGGTAACTGCAGACTAATGTTAGCTGTGCGATGGTTCATGTTAACATCATGTTGTCTCTGACAGCAGACCGTCTATAGCTGAGCTAACCTGTCTGGTAACTACAGACTAACGTTAGCTGTGCGATGGTTCATGTTAACATCATGTTGTCTCTGACAGCAGACCGTCTATAGCTGAGCTAACCTGTCTGGTAACTACAGACTAACGTTAGCTGTGTGATGTTCATGTTAGCATCATGTTGCCTCTAACAGCAGACCGTCTATAGCTGAGCTAACCTGTCTGGTAACTGCAGACTAACTTTAGCTGTGCGATGGTTCATGTTAACATCATGTTGTCTCTGACAGCAGACCGTCTATAGCTGAGCTAACCTGTCTGGTAACTGCAGACTAACGTTAGCTGTGCGATGGTTCATGTTAACATCATGTTGTCTCTGACAGCAGACCGTCTATAGCTGAGCTAACCTGTCTGGTAACTGCAGACTAACGTTAGCTGTGCGATGGTTCATGTTAACATCATGTTGTCTCTGACAGCAGACCGTCTATAGCTGAGCTAACCTGTCTGGTAACTACAGACTAACGTTAGCTGTGCGATGGTTCATGTTAACATCATGTTGTCTCTGACAGCAGACCGTCTATAGCTGAGCTAACCTGTCTGGTAACTACAGACTAACGTTAGCTGTGTGATGTTCATGTTAGCATCATGTTGCCTCTAACAGCAGACCGTCTATAGCTGAGCTAACCTGTCTGGTAACTGCAGACTAACTTTAGCTGTGCGATGGTTCATGTTAACATCATGTTGTCTCTGACAGCAGACCGTCTATAGCTGAGCTAACCTGTCTGGTAACTGCAGACTAACGTTAGCTGTGCGATGGTTCATGTTAACATCATGTTGTCTCTGACAGCAGACTGTCTATAGCTGAGCTAACCTGTCTGGTAACTGCAGACTAACTTTAGCTGTGCGATGGTTCATGTTAACATCATGTTGTCTCTGACAGCAGACCGTCTATAGCTGAGCTAACCTGTCTGGTAACTACAGACTAACGTTAGCTGTGCGATGGTTCATGTTAACATCATGTTGTCTCTGACAGCAGACCGTCTATAGCTGAGCTAACCTGTCTGGTAACTACAGACTAACTTTAGCTGTGTGATGGTTCATGTTAACATCATGTTGTCTCTGACAGCAGACCGTCTATAGCTGAGCTAACCTGTCTGGTAACTACAGACTAACTTTAGCTGTGTGATGTTCATGTTAACATCATGTTGTCTCTGACAGCAGACCGTCTATAGCTGAGCTAACCTGTCTGGTAACTACAGACTAACTTTAGCTGTGTGATGTTCATGTTAACATCATGTTATCTCTGACAGCAGACCGTCTATAGCTGAGCTAACCTGTCTGGTAACTACAGACTAACTTTAGCTGTGTGATGTTCATGTTAACATCATGTTGTCTCTGACAGCAGACCGTCTATAGCTGAGCTAACCTGTCTGGTAACTACAGACTAACGTTAGCTGTGCGATGGTTCATGTTAACATCATGTTGTCTCTGACAGCAGACCGTCTATAGCTGAGCTAACCTGTCTGGTAACTACAGACTAACGTTAGCTGTGTGATGTTCATGTTAGCATCATGTTGCCTCTAACAGCAGACCGTCTATAGCTGAGCTAACCTGTCTGGTAACTGCAGACTAACTTTAGCTGTGCGATGGTTCATGTTAACATCATGTTGTCTCTGACAGCAGACCGTCTATAGCTGAGCTAACCTGTCTGGTAACTGCAGACTAACGTTAGCTGTGCGATGGTTCATGTTAACATCATGTTGTCTCTGACAGCAGACTGTCTATAGCTGAGCTAACCTGTCTGGTAACTGCAGACTAACTTTAGCTGTGCGATGGTTCATGTTAACATCATGTTGTCTCTGACAGCAGACCGTCTATAGCTGAGCTAACCTGTCTGGTAACTACAGACTAACGTTAGCTGTGCGATGGTTCATGTTAACATCATGTTGTCTCTGACAGCAGACCGTCTATAGCTGAGCTAACCTGTCTGGTAACTACAGACTAACTTTAGCTGTGTGATGGTTCATGTTAACATCATGTTGTCTCTGACAGCAGACCGTCTATAGCTGAGCTAACCTGTCTGGTAACTACAGACTAACTTTAGCTGTGTGATGTTCATGTTAACATCATGTTGTCTCTGACAGCAGACCGTCTATAGCTGAGCTAACCTGTCTGGTAACTACAGACTAACTTTAGCTGTGTGATGTTCATGTTAACATCATGTTATCTCTGACAGCAGACCGTCTATAGCTGAGCTAACCTGTCTGGTAACTACAGACTAACTTTAGCTGTGTGATGTTCATGTTAACATCATGTTGTCTCTGACAGCAGACCGTCTATAGCTGAGCTAACCTGTCTGGTAACTACAGACTAACGTTAGCTGTGCGATGGTTCATGTTAACATCATGTTGTCTCTGACAGCAGACCGTCTATAGCTGAGCTAACCTGTCTGGTAACTACAGACTAACTTTAGCTGTGTGATGTTCATGTTAGCATCATGTTGTCTCTGACAGCAGATAACCAATAACTGATAGATTTATGAACAGAGTTTGGTTGAGAGATCACATGTCTGTTAACGAGAGACAGACTAACTTTAGCTGTGTGTTTGTCTCATGGAGTCGGAAACATTAGCCATGCTACATGCTAAGAGAGCTAGCAACACGGGCCTGTTGAACTCCTCTGAGAATTAAAAACATTCACATTCTCCGTCTGATGAAACACTGACAAACGTCACAGCATTAAATCCTCTGACTTCATGGTGAACTCATTAATCATGACGTCACACACACACACACACACACACACACACACACACACACACACACCTATTTACAGTTTGTGTTTTCATCCATTCATTTAGCTAGCCTAGCTTAGCTACCATGCTAACGTAAACCTCCGGTTCCTCTGAGCCTGCGCAGTTAGGCTCACCTGTCCTTTATTAAACAGGTAAAACATTAAAACCCGGTCCACGCAGGTACATTAACTTCCAACCACACACACCCCTCCGTCCCCCTAACCGCCTCCCCCGCTCCCCCGGCACGGCCTCTCCCATTTTCTTACCGATCTCTGGAGCTCTCCGAGCCACACCGAGGCTCGCTCCTTCCCGGACGGGTCCGGGTCGTGGTACAGGGCCTGGACCGCCTGGTAGACCAGGGCCAGGTTCGGTTTGCCCCCCTCCATGGCTCGGTCCGAATCAGGGATGAGATAAGGCAGAAAGTTCACGGGCAGCACGGCGGAGCTGACAGAGTCCTACACGGTCTGTGTGTCGACCGCCATCTCGCACAGAGTTCCCTCTGCCGACCGGAAACACGGGCACAAACATTAGTTCCGCTCTGTCAGGATGGGACGACACCGCACACAGATCCCCATTCAAAAAAACTTTATTTAAAAAAACCTTCAATTCATTCTGTGTTTATAGATAAAGACAAAACTTTATTTAAAACTTTTATTTAATTTGACTGTGTTCATAAACAGACACAAAACTTTATTTAAAAACTTTAATTTACACTGACTGTGTTTATAAACAGACACAAAACTTTATTTATCACCTTTCATTTAATCTGACCCTGTTTATAAACATACAAAAAACGTTATTTAAAACTTTTATTTAATCTGACCATGTTTATAAACAGACACAAAACTTTATTTAAAACCTTTAATTTAATCTGACTGTGTTTATAAACATACAAAACACTTTGTTTAAACACACACAAAACAGACACAAAACTTTAACACCTTTAATTTAATCTGACCCTGTTTATAAACAGACACAAAACTATATTTAAAACCTTTAATTTAATATGACCATGTTTATAAACAGACACAAAATTTTATTTAAAACCTTTAATTTAAACTGACCGTGTTTATAAACAGACACAAAACTTTATTTAAAACCTTTAATTTAAACTGACCGTGTTTATAAACAGACACAAAATTTTATTTAAAACCTTTAATTTAAACTGACTGTGTTTATAAACAGACACAAAACTTTATTTAACACCTTTAATTTAATCTGACCCTGTTTATAAACAGACAAAAAACGTTATTTAAAACTTTTAATTTAATCTGACCGTGTTTATAAACAGACACAAAACTTTATTTAAAAACCTTTAATTTAATCTGACTGTGTTTATAAACAGACACAAAACTTTATTTAACAACTTTTATTTAATCTGACCCTGTTCATAAACAGACACAAAACGTTATTTAAAACTTTTATTTAATCTGACCATGTTTATAAACAGACACAAAACTTTATTTAAAACCTTTAATTTAATCTGACCGTGTTTATAATCAGACACAAAACTTTATTTAAAACCTTTAATTTAATCTGACTGTGTTTATAAACATACAAAACACTTTATTTAAACACACACAAAACAGACACAAAACTTTATTTAAAACCTTTAATTTAAGCTGACCGTGTTTATAAACAGACACAAAACTTTATTTAAAAATTTTAATTTAAACTGACTGTGTTTATAAACAGACACAAAAATTTATTTAAAACCTTTAATTTAATCTGACCGTGTTTATAAACATACAAACACTTTATTTAAACACACACAAAACAGACACAAAACTTTATTTAAAACCTTTAATTTAATCTGACCGTGTTTATAAACATACAAACACTTTATTTAAACACACACAAAACAGACACAAAACTTTATTTAAAACCTTTAATTTAATCTGACCGTGTTTATAAACATACAAACACTTTATTTAAACACACACAAAACAGACACAAAACTTTATTTAAAACCTTTAATTTAATCTGACCGTGTTTATAAACAGACACAAAACTTTGTTTGAAAACTTTAATTTAAACTGACTGTGTTTATAAACAGACACAAACTTTATTTAGCACCTTTAATTTAATCTGACCCTGTTTAGAAATAGAATAGAATAGAAAACTTCATTGTCTGGAACCAAAAGGCAACAGAAATTTGTCTTCAACAGGGCTCAACACTAGATTTACACACACACAGAAGACATTTAAAGCACATCCAAGACATTTACATGATCTAAAAAAACACGCAAAAAAGGTACATATACAAAACATTGACATTTAAAAGAAAAGGATCAGCAGCAAGTCATGATCAAAGCACTGTAATTCCTCTGCTGTTGAGGGCTGTTATTGCAGTTGGAATGAATGATTTTTTGTAAATTGTTTTTCTGGCCAGTGGGACTTTGTATCTCCTGCCTAATGGGAGGAGACTGAATGAGTGATGGAGGGGATGAGAGGGTTCATCTGTGATCAGGGTGGCTTTCCTGATCACAGAGCGCTCATACAGATGGAGCAGTGGAGTTTGTGGTGAACCGATTATTTTGCTGGCTTGATTTGTGATCCTTGAGAGTTTTGTTTTCTGTTTGTTGGTGAGAAAGTTGTACCAGGAGGTGATATTGAAGGTGAGAATGGATTCTATGAGTGACCGGTAGACCATCATTAAGATCTTTTTACTGACATTGAAGTTTCTCAGTTTCCTGAGAAGATGGAGGCTGTATTGCTTTATTGTAAATTGTGTCTGAGTGTGTTTGAAAAGACAGGCAGGTGTCCATCTGTGTCCCCAGATATTTGTGGCACTCCACCTGTTCCACCGGCTCTCCCTGAATGTGCAGAGGTTTAAAAAGCTGAGGTGAGATTACTGCTTTGTTTCTGCCCCCACAGCACAACTCCTTAGTCTTTAGGATGTTTAGTTCTAGTGATTTCTCACTGAAGGTTGTGACCAGGTCATCAACTGCCAGTTGGTACTGGGTGAGAGCCTCCAAATTGTCCACCGTTTATAAACAGACACAAAACTTTATTTAAAACCTTTTATTTAAACTGACTGTGTTTATAAACAGACACAAAACTTTATTTAAAACCTTTCATTTAATCTGACCGTGTTTATAATCAGACAAAAACCTTTATTTAAAACCTTTAATTTAATCTGACCGTGTTTATAAACATACAACAACCTTTATTTAAAAACTTTAATTTAATCTGACCGTGTTTATAATCATACAAAAAACTTTATTTAAAACCTTTAATTTAATCTGACCGTGTTTATAAACATACAAAAACCTTTATTTAAAAACTTTAATTTAAATTGACCATGTTTATAAACAGACACAAAACTTTATTTAAAACCTTTAATTTAGTCTGACCGTGTTTATAAACAGACACAAACTTTATTTAAAAATCTTAGCGTTGTCGCCTCACAGAGGGTTCCTGGTTTGAACCCAGGGTGGGGGAGTCCTTCTGTGCGGAGCTGACGTTCTCCCCGTGTCAGCGTGGGTTTCCTCCAGGTGCTCTGACATGTTCTCCCTGTGTCAGTGTGGATTTCCTCCAGGTGCTCTGACATGTTCTCCCTGTGTCAGCGTGGGTTTCCTCCAGGTGCTCTGACATGTTCTCCCCGTGTCAGCGTGGGTTTCCTCCAGGTGCTCTGACATGTTCTCCCCGTGTCAGTGTGGATTTCCTCCAGGTGCTCTGACATGTTCTCCCCGTGTCAGTGTGGGTTTCCTCCAGGTGCTCTGTGTATAAAGTTGTGAATACTGAGTGAATTCAAACTGAAAATGTTCCTCGTCATTCTCCACATGCTGGTTGATGAACTCGCTTACAGCTTCACATCATGATTTAAACACCCTGTTTAAATTCTCACAGTGTACAGAGAGATGATGTCATGATGCTGATGGTGGCAACGGCGGTAAATCACCTCCTAACTGAGGTCGTATCATACCCATACTTCATCTGAAACTCTCAGTCTGGTCATGATACGACCTCGGCTCTGTAGGTGAACTTCATCCACTCAGAGTCAGACGGACAGGAACTGAGTTCAAAACAAACGTGACAACAAACAACTGACACAAATGATGACTCAGCAACTCGAAGACCTCACGACTCGACATAAGGAGGAAGTCTCTGTATCTGATTAAAACATGTGAAGTCAAACTAACACAATGACTGGAAATCAAAAACACACCTTTGTTGATGTGACTCTTCGTCCTTTGAAGGTGAGACGATGTAGTGATGAAGAGATGAGGGGTGTTTCTGAGCCTTTTCTCCAGGCTGTAAAGATGATGAAGTCAGGATGAAGGGAAGATGAAGTGAGGATGAGGAGTGAGGATGAGGAGCGGAGGCAGAAACTGATGTCTTTATGTTGCTCCCCAGATTAACCAGTTAAACCAGTTTAAACCAGTTTACTGGTCTTTCTGTCTCTAATCTGATGATCTGAGGACGTTTGGAGGATTTGGAGGATCGAAGACAACGACCTGCTCGGGGAAATCTCAAACATCCGGATTAGACGTGAGGTCATACGGATTGAAAACGTAAAGGTCCTTATTGGATTTTAACAGAGAGACCACCTGCTGCTGCAGACAATCATCATCATCATCATCATCATCATGAAAACCATCATCATCATAAACATTTCCCTGAGGAAGTGTTCCCAAGGGATTAATAAAGTTACACCTAACCTAATCTAATCTAATCTAAACACAATCATCATCATCATGAACACCATCATCATCATAAACATTTCCCTGAGGAAGTGTTCCCAAGGGATTAACAAAGTTACATCTAATCTAATCTAATCTAATCTAATCTAAACACAATCATCATCATCATGAACACCATCATCATCATAAACATTTCCCTGAGGAAGTGTTCCCAAGGGATTAATAAAGTTACATCTAATCTAATCTAATCTAATCTAAACACAATCATCATCATCATGAACACCATCATCATCATAAACATTTCCCTGAGGAAGTGTTCCCAAGGGATTAACAAAGTTACATCTAATCTAATCTAATCTAATCTAAACACAATCATCATCATCATGAACACCATCATTATCATAAACATTTCCCTGAGGAAGTGTTCCCAAGGGATTAATAAAGTTACATCTAATCTAATCTAATCTAAACGCCATCATCATCATCATCATCATCATGAATACCATCATTATCATAAACACCATCATCATAAACACCATCATCATCATCATAAACACCATCATCATGAACACCATCATCATAAACACCATCATCATCAAGAAAACCATCATCATCATCATCATCATAAACACCATCATCATCATCATCATCATCATAAACACCATCATCATGAACACCATCATCATCATCATCATCATCATCATAAACACCATCATCATCATCATAAACAACATCATCATGAACACCATCATCATCACAAACACCATCATCATAAACACCATCATCATCATCATGAACACCATCATCATCATCATCATAAACACCATCATCATGAACACCATCATCATCATCATGAACACCATCATCATCATAAACACCATCATCATGAACACCATCATCATCATCATAAACACCATCATCATCATCATGAACACCATCATCATCATGAACACCATCATCATCATGAACACCATCATCATCATAAACACCATCATCATGAACACTATCATCATCATAAACACCATCATCATCATCATCATGAACACCATCATCATCATCATGAACACCATCATCATCATCATCATCATCATAAACACCATCATCATGACCACAATCATCATCATCATAAACACCAACATCATCATGAATACCATCATCATCATCATAAACACCATCATCATCATCATCATGAACACCATCATCATCATCATGAACACCAACATCATCATGAATACCATCATCATCATCATAAACACCATCATCATCATCATCATGAACACCATCATCATCATCATCATGAACACCATCATCATCATCATCATAAACACCATCATCATCATCATCATGAACACCATCATCATCATCATGAACACCAACATCATCATGAATACCATCATCATCATCATAAACACCATCATCATCATCATCATGAACACCATCATCATCATCATAAACACCATCATCATCATCATCATGAACACCATCATCATCATCATCATGAACACCATCATCATCATCATCATAAACACCATCATCATCATCATGAACACCATCATCATCATGAACACCATCATCATCATCATCATAAACACCATCATCATCATCATGAACACCATCATCATCATCATCATAAACACCATCATCATCATCATGAACACCATCATCATCATCATCATCATCATCCATCATCATGAACACCATCATCATCATAAACACCGACATATATATATACACATACTGTCATAAATATCAATCTGTAATTTCTTTAATATAAACTGTTTCAACATGTAATTTCTTTAATATAAACTGTTTCAACGTGTATTTTCTTGAACATAAACTCTTTTAAAGTGTATTTTAAACTTTAATTATTATTTTATTAACTCTGATGAGCATGGGGCGGCTCCTCGCTCTGTCTGATTTCAGCCTGTTTGGCGTTAAACCTCGTCAGTAAGCAGATTAACGTGTCGTGCAGAACCATTTGAGGATGTTAATACTTTAGGAAAATTAAAGCGGGGTTAGGGTTCACAGTAAGTGGTTTATGAGCATATATATAAAGAGGATGAGGTCGTCAGGTGTGGTAGAAAGCTCAGGGTCATCATGGGGAAGCACTTCCACCTGTACGAGAACATCTCTAAGGTCAGTCCCTTCGAGGGGCCGCAGTATTACCTGGCCCCTCAGTGGGTGTTTCACCTGCAGACCCTCTTCATGGGCATCGTCCTGTTCGCTGGAACTCCTCTAAACTTCATCGTCCTCTTCGTGATGCTCAAGTACAAGAAGCTGCGAGTCCCTCTGAACTACATCCTGGTCAACATCTCCATCGCAGGATTCATCTTCGTCACCTTCTCCGTCAGTCAGGTGTTCGTCTCCACCATGAAGGGATACTTCTTCCTGGGTCACACCATGTGCGCTCTGGAGTCAGCCATGGGCTCCATAGCAGGTAAAAGACATCAGCTCTGATTGAACCACAGAAGACGTGTCGTTAAGCTTCAGGTGGTTACATCTGCTGAAACTGTCTCTGTGTCCACACGGGACAGCAGGAGACAGACAGTCTGTCCATCCTCCTGTTATTGTCTGTGATTCATTGGAACCTGCCACGGCTCAACCAATCAGAGCCGAGGAGTCTCTGACGCAGCCGCCGGTCACATCACTCTCTACTGCTGTCAAACGAAGCTGATCAGATTTGACCCAAGATTCTGTCACTGCGTTTTCTGTCCTCAGACTTGTTTCTACCTGTAACATGTTAGTGAAGCGGTGGCCATGTTGGATTCAGTTACACTGAGCACCAAGCCCTGAAATAAAATCTGTGTGTGGAGACGTTTTATAATGATGTAACGTCTCTGTCCTCTGTTCCCTCTGTCCTCTCTGTCTTCTCTCTCCCCTCTGTCTCCTCTGTCCTCTCTGTCCCCTCTTTTCTCTCTGTCTCCTCTGTCCTCTCTGTCCCCTCTGTTCTCCCTGTCTCCTCTCTCCCCTCTGTCTCCTCTGTCCTCTCTGTCCCCTCTGTTCTCCCTGTCTCCTCTCTCGTCTCTGTCCCCTCTGTTCTCCCTGTCTCCTCTCTCCCCTCTGTCCTCTCTGTCCCCTCTGCCCCCTCTGCCCCCTCTGTCCTCTCTGTTCCCTCTGTCCCCTCTGTCTCCTCTGTCCTCTCTGTCCCCTCCGTCCCCTCTGTTCACTCTGTCCTCTCTGTCCCCTCTTTTCTCTCTGTCCGCTCTGTCCTCTCTGTCCCCCCTTTTCTCTCTGTCCGCTCTGTTCTCTCTGTTCCCTCTGTCCTCTCTGTCTCCTCTGTCCTCTCTGTCCCCTCCGTCCCCTCTGTTCGCTCTGTCCTCTCTGTCCCCTCTTTTCTCTCTGTCCGCTCTGTTCTCTCTGTCCCCTCTGTCCTCTCTGTCTCCTCTCTCCCCTCTGTCCCCTCTGTCCTCTCTGTCCGCTCTTTCCTCTCTGTATGCTCTGCCCCCTCTGTCTTCTCTGTCCCCTCTGTCCGCTCTGTTCCCTCTGCCCCCTCTGTCCTCTCTGTTCCCTCTGTCATCCTCAGGACTGGTGATGGCCTGGTCTCTGGCTGTCTTGTCCTTTGAGAGGTACCTGGTCATCTGTAAACCATTTGGAGCCTTTAAGTTTGGCAGTGACCACGCACTGGCTGCTGTCGCCTTCACCTGGTTCATGGGGGTCGGCTGTGCCATCCCACCTTTCTTTGGGTGGAGCAGGTAGATGACACACCTGTAGGTGCTGCCCTTTACAGAGTTCACCTGATGTTTTAAACACAACATGTCCTCAGGTACATCCCGGAGGGTCTGGGTTGCTCCTGCGGACCTGACTGGTACACTCACAACGAGGAGTTCAACTGCAGCAGCTACACGAACTTCCTGATGGTGACCTGCTTCATCGCTCCGCTCGCCATCATAATCTTCTCCTACTCTCAGTTACTGGGCGCTCTGAGGGCGGTGAGTTTGACCCCAACAAATCTGATCCATAATTTTACCGAACATTGTTTAAGGTTCTAGTGAAAGATCCTGGTTTAAGGTCCTGGTTCATGGTCCTGGTTTAAGGGTCTGGTTTAAGGTCCTTGTTGAAGGTCCTGGTTTAAGGGTCTGGTCTTGTGTCTTTTGTTCAGGTAGCAGCCCAGCAGACAGAGTCAGTCTCCACTCAGAAGGCGGAGAAGGAAGTATCGAGGATGATCATTGTCATGGTGGGATCCTTCGTCACGTGTTACGGTCCGTATGCCCTCGCCGCTCTGTACTTCGCCTACTCTTCAGACGAAAACAAAGATTATCGACTCGTCACCATACCAGCCTTTTTCTCCAAGAGCTCCTGTGTCTATAACCCTCTGATCTATGCCTTCATGAACAAACAAGTGAGTTGATGCATAGGTATTATATACAGTAGACACCTCGTTGATGGCTTCGGCCCATTTCAGCGATGCGTCAACGTTGCTGCCATCTTGGGGAGGTCACTGCAGGCTGGCTAGTACTGTTGTGTATGGAGATAAGTCTTCAGCAAACTTGGCGTGCTCACTCAAAAGTCTCAAAGTGTAATTGGGTGCCGGTCCAAAATATTACAGCAAAGCAGAAGAACCCGACAGCACTCACTAATAAGTATAATACTTTTTAATATAGAGGACTGCACAGCAGCAGGCGAACGGCCGCGTTTCAGCTCATAGCCGTCGTACTCGTACTCGTCGTCCTCCGCTTATCCAGGTCCGGGTCACGGGGGCAGCATCCTCAGCAAAGAAGCCCAGACAGTCCTCTCCCCAGCCACTTCCGTCAGCTCTTCCGCGGGAACCCCGAGGCGTTCCCAGGCCAGCCGAGTGATGGGTCATAGCCGTCCTCAGCGTTAAATGGCTTGTGATAGTGATGTTACGTGCTGTGCCGATGCTTCGAAGCGTGCATCGAGTAATCCAGAAAGTGTTTCTGCGATGCGCGTATTGAGGCTTGTATTGTTTCAGACGAGTGACGTCATTGATGACGTCCGAAGCCTCGCTGCCAGGCTGTACCATGTGACTGGTTTGGGAAGCTGTTCAGATCTTGGTGTGAGGTTTGCACAGAAGTGACACAGAACACGAATATTACCCCTTTTGCCATTGTTATATTATATGACACTACACCACAATACAATTTTTAGCCAAATGATTGGTTTATACATACAGGATGCATTCACAAAACAAAACAACAAAACAGTTTATTGTAGATGCATTTGATACAATATAGTCATAATATACTCACTAGAAAATACACTATATTGATAAAAAGAAAGTTATAATATTATTATTATTATCATTATTATTATTAATAGTTATTCCCAACACCCATTACTGACACAAAATACCGTGTATCACAGATTACATGGTAAAGGTCACAGCTGCCTGTTTTACACACTTTGGCCAACAGGTGGTTTCGTGTGCACATGAAGCCTCAAGAAATGAACCCTTTTCTGAACCAATTTGCTGGAAAGCTTCAATGCTTCATGAGGCTTCATCTCACCATCACTAGCTCTGAATCTGAATATTCTACCCATTAATATGTTTATACAAGTGTATAATTGCTATAAAATGAAATTCGTTTGGTTTTCGTAGCCTTATAATTATGCTTTTATATATTTATATATAGCAAGGGCCTTGCTTTAGAGAGGTCGCCATCTTGTATGTAAGGCAGCCCAAGTGGACAATCCAGCCAGCCAGAGAACGCGTTTCGCGTGTATAAATAAACCAACGAAGACGGCGGAAGGAAGGAAGAAGGAGGAGGAAACAGCAGAGAGTGTTAGTAGTTCGTCGATAGAGAGTAGTGAAAAGTTTTTTTAGTTATAAAGTTTGCGAATGGACCACACTTACCACACAACAGGAGAGAATGAACCCAAACCGTCATCTGCGAGGAAAAGAAGACGCAGCTTCACTCCTTGTGATGCACTCTCTGTGGCGCTTTTCCTCCTGATGATATATATCTCCCCAACGATGGTAGCAGTAGCACCGAATCCCATTCTATGCAGCAAAATGGGAGCGGAGGATTCAGCCTCTCTTCTCGCCCGCTCAGCATCAAACACATGGAGTTCCTCATCTGTATGCTCCGGCTCAAACAGGTATGGCTCTGGGTCTGTGTCCGCTACAAGAAACTCTTCAAAATCGCGTTCAAAGTCGTCCATTGCAGCTACTATAGTCTGGAGATATTGCTAGGCTAAATAAACAGCTGAGCTCTGTTTACAGGCTACGCTGTCAGTCAGTGTGCGGGCTGGAGATTGGCAGAGCAGAGAGGGGTGGGGGTACCCACTTGGTAATGTAAATGAGAATGTGTGTATGGAGTGTGTGTGTTATGCTAGAAGAGTCAGAGTTTGGGACGGAGTCTTTTACCCCCTGGAGTGTTACCGGAGTTTTTGGAGTGCTCAAATAAACTGGCCTTTTTCCTGAACGCTCCTCTGGTCTTCTGCTCGTGAGGGATTCATTACAATATAGTAACATGGTTTAGATTTCTAAATAAACATTCACCTCGTCGCTAGATAGACCTACTCCAGAAAAACTCGTGTCTACGCAAGGCTTTTTGTCCCTACGAGGCCACCGTCACTTACCCGACGGGAGGGGTGAGTGAGTGAGCCCTGCAATCTAGAATTTGACCACTGATGTCACTGTTTTCAACCCATTTTACACACTGGCCCTTTAACAGAAACCAGCTGGTTCAGATTAACATTAAATCAATACAAATATGGATCATTCATAAATGCAAACTCAGTGATCCATTGAACAGTCTAAATATAATAAAAAAATAGAATAATAGAAAATCTTGAAGCACAAAATACAATATCAAAAGATAGTCCAATATATATATATAAAACATGAAAAATATATAATAAACTTTGTAAATATATTTTTTCATGGCAAGTTTGCTGAAGACTTATCTCCATACACAACAGTACTAGCTAGCAGGCCATGACCTCCCCAAGACGGCGGCGACGTTGACGCACAGTAGCCACAGGAATGAGTCATCTAATGATTATATATATCTATGAGTTGATATGTGGTGGTGACATCACACAGGAAGTGGTAGACATAAATACAAACAGGAAATGACCTGTGTTCCATCATGTTTATAATCTGATGATATTTAATATAAATACAAAACAGAAACTAGACGAACACTTGGAGAGTTCCGAGAGAGACAGACAGGAGGACAGAGGGACAGGAGGACAGACAGAAGGACAGACAGGAGGACAGACAGAAGGACAGACAGACAGGTTTAATAATCCCCTGACGATGGTTGTTTTCCTTGGCAGTTTAATGGCTGCATCATGGAGACGGTGTTTGGAAAGAAAATGGACGAATCATCTGAAGTTTCCTCAAAGACTGAAGTGTCCTCAGTGTCCACGTCTTCTTCATAAAACTGAACTTGACAAACAGAGAAAATATTCTCTGAAGGTTTCTGACAAACATGTAAATAAAACAAAGTTTTTTAGATTCTTCTTTATTTTACTGTAGAACATCTGTGTTTAGATAAAAGGCATCAAAATAATAAAGAAATAAAATATTAATAAAGAGTTTGTTTGTTCTCCGTTACTTTTAAACTCAAAGATTCAACAGAAATGTGGACTTAAAGGATCTGTTCACTCAAACAAACACAAACAAAAGCTTCACACTTTGGATGTTTATTGACAAACAGGCTGTAAAAGTTTGAGAGAACAAAAACTGATGATGGCGAATATTCTGAAGACATTTACACATCCTTTGACTTTATTCTCTTTCAACACTTTACCACCTGATCTGATCTGATATACTTCTGGTTCTTAAACTGGTTCTGGTTCAGTTCAGGATTCTTTGGACCCTTGGTGCTATGAGGTGAACCAGCCCACGTTTCCACCAGTTTGGAGCAGAACCATAAAATCAAAGACGTGTCATCGACCAAGGCGCTGAACACAAGTCGACAGTCGAAGTAAAACCACCAATCACACCCTCTAACTTTTGTTCTGTCACTAACGATGTTTGTTTTTATCCGCAAAAAACCCAAAACCAGCAGGAATCAATGATTAAAAAACTCCAAGACTCTGCCCTCTCTTTCTAACATGTAGAACAGGACACACCCACTGATGATGTCACACTTTTCACTTCAGGTCAAGAAAAAAATGGTGATTTTACAGGTAGAAACCAACTTTAGGTTCTGATCAAATTAACGTTTGATCAAACAGTTTAATGTGAGGTGAAGGAACCAGAACAGAACCTGATCCATGTTGGTGGAGAAGAGTTTCATTAAAGATCTGGACTATCTTTACCTGTTGGTACTGGACTGAGAGTGCTGATCAGAAATCAGTCAGCGATGAACACAAACAGAAGAACAGAAGAAAAACTGGAAACTGATCACAGCAGCAGAAAAGTGAAAACTCTAACATCAACCACAGTGAAGAGCAGAAACAACCCGACAAGGACAAACTATATGGTCCAAAGAAATGTAAAAAAATTGTGTAAAATACTTAAAAAAGATCAAAGTGACCTGTCAAAGCAGTTTTTAAAGTCCAAACGTGAACACACACAGTTGTGAAAAGCTTCTGTATAAAATAAATTATTCTTCAAAAACAGGAGTAAATATTTAAAAATCTGCTACGTCTCTAAAACTCGTCGTGTCGTAGTAACGCCTCTCCGAAGTCCGTCACCTGACTCCCAACAAATATGTCGTAGTTGTTGAGGATTTCATCTTTGGTGAGTTTTCCATCCTGAACAAAGGCAGAAAAAAAATGGTGTTAAACAAGTAAGTATACATCAGTAATTAAAGCGTTAAACAGGTGAGTATACGTCAGTGATTAAAGGGTTAAACAGGTCAGTATACGTCAGTGATTAAAGAGTTAAACAGGTGAGTATGCGTCAGTAATTAAAGCGTTAAACAGGTGAGTATACGTCAGTGATTAAAGAGTTAAACAAGTGAGTATAGGTCAGTGATTAAAGAGTTAAACAGGTGAGTCACATCAGTGATTACAGAGTTAAACAGGTGAGTATACGTCAGTGATTAAAGAGTTAAACAGGTGAGTATATGTCAGTGACTAAAGAGTTAAACAAGTGAGTATACATCAGTGATTAAAGAGTTAAACAGGCGAGTATACGTCAGTGATTAAAGAGTTAAACAGGTGAGTCACGTCAGTGATTAAAGAGTTAAACAAGTGAGTATAGGTCAGTGATTAAAGAGTTAAACAGGTGAGTATACGTCAGTGATTAAAGCGTTAAACAGGTGAGTATACGTCAGTGATTAAAGCGTTAAACAGGTGAGTATATGTCAGTGACTAAAGAGTTAAACAGGTAAGTATACGTCAGTGATTAAAGGGTTAAACAGGTGAGTATACGTCAGTGATTAAAGAGTTAAACAGGTGAGTATACGTCAGTGATTAAAGAGTTAAACAGGTGAGTATACGTCAGTGATTAAAGGGTTAAACAGGTGAGTATACGTCAGTGATTAAAGAGTTGAAAACAGGTGAGTATACGTCAGTGATTAAAGAGTTAAACAGGCGAGTATATGTCAGTGATTAAAGAGTTAAACAGGTGAGTATACGTCAGTGATTAAAGAGTTAAACAGGTGAGTACACATCAGTGATTAAAGAGTTAAACAGGCGAGTATACGTCAGTGATTAAAGAGTTAAACAGGTGAGTCACGTCAGTGATTAAAGAGTTAAACAAGTGAGTATAGGTCAGTGATTAAAGAGTTAAACAGGTGAGTATAGGTCAGTGATTAAAGAGTTAAACAGGTGAGTATATGTCAGTGATTAAAGAGTTAAACAAGTGAGTATATGTCAGTGATTACAGGCGAGTATAAGTCAGTGATTAAAGAGTTAAACAGGTGAGTATAGGTCAGTGATTAAAGAGTTAAACAGGTGAGTCACATCAGTGATTAAAGAGTTAAACAGGTGAGTCACATCAGTGATTAAAGAGTTAAACAGGTGAATCACATCAGTGATTAAAGAGTTAAACAGGTGAGTATAGGTCAGTGATTAAAGAGTTAAACAGGTGAGTAACATCAGTGATTAAAGAGTTAAACAGGCGAGTATACGTCAGTGATTAAAGAGTTAAACAGGTGAGTCACGTCAGTGATTAAAGAGTTAAACAAGTGAGTATAGGTCAGTGATTAAAGAGTTAAACAGGTGAGTCACATCAGTGATTACAGAGTTAAACAGGTGAGTATACGTCAGTGATTAAAGAGTTAAACAGGTGAGTATATGTCAGTGACTAAAGAGTTAAACAAGTGAGTATACATCAGTGATTAAAGAGTTAAACAGGCGAGTATACGTCAGTGATTAAAGAGTTAAACAGGTGAGTCACGTCAGTGATTAAAGAGTTAAACAAGTGAGTATAGGTCAGTGATTAAAGAGTTAAACAGGTGAGTATAGGTCAGTGATTAAAGCGTTAAACAGGTGAGTATAAGTCAGTGATTAAAGAGTTAAACAGGTGAGTATACGTCAGTGATTAAAGCGTTAAACAGGTGAGTATATGTCAGTGACTAAAGGGTTAAACAGGTAAGTATACGTCAGTGATTAAAGGGTTAAACAGGTGAGTATACGTCAGTGATTAAAGAGTTAAACAGGCAAGTATATGTCAGTGATTAAAGAGTTAAACAGGTGAGTATACGTCAGTGATTAAAGAGTTAAACAGGTGAGTACACATCAGTGATTAAAGAGTTAAACAGGCGAGTATACGTCAGTGATTAAAGAGTTAAACAGGTGAGTCACGTCAGTGATTGAAGAGTTAAACAAGTGAGTATAGGTCAGTGATTAAAGAGTTAAACAGGTGAGTATAGGTCAGTGATTAAAGAGTTAAACAGGTGAGTATATGTCAGTGATTAAAGAGTTAAACAAGTGAGTATATGTCAGTGATTACAGGCGAGTATAAGTCAGTGATTAAAGAGTTAAACAGGTGAGTATAGGTCAGTGATTAAAGAGTTAAACAGGTGAGTCACATCAGTGATTAAAGAGTTAAACAGGTGAATCACATCAGTGATTAAAGAGTTAAACAGGTGAGTATAGGTCAGTGATTAAAGAGTTAAACAGGTGAGTAACATCAGTGATTAAAGAGTTAAACAGGCGAGTATACGTCAGTGATTAAAGAGTTAAACAGGTGAGTCACGTCAGTGATTAAAGAGTTAAACAAGTGAGTATAGGTCAGTGATTAAAGAGTTAAACAGGTGAGTCACATCAGTGATTACAGAGTTAAACAGGTGAGTATACGTCAGTGATTAAAGCGTTAAACAGGTGAGTATATGTCAGTGACTAAAGGGTTAAACAGGTAAGTATACGTCAGTGATTAAAGGGTTAAACAGGTGAGTATATGTCAGTGACTAAAGAGTTAAACAAGTGAGTATACATCAGTGATTAAAGAGTTAAACAGGCGAGTATACGTCAGTGATTAAAGAGTTAAACAGGTGAGTCACGTCAGTGATTAAAGAGTTAAACAAGTGAGTATAGGTCAGTGATTAAAAAGTTAAACAGGTGAGTATACGTCAGTGATTAAAGCGTTAAACAGGTGAGTATACGTCAGTGATTAAAGGGTTAAACAGGTGAGTATACGTCAGTGATTAAAGGGTTAAACAGGTGAGTATACGTCAGTGATTAAAGGGTTAAACAGGTGAGTATACGTCAGTGATTAAAGCGTTAAACAGGCGAGTATATGTCAGTGATTAAAGAGTTAAACAGGTGAGTATACATCAGTGATTAAAGAGTTAAACAAGTGAGTATAGGTCAGTGATTAAAAAGTTAAACAGGTGAGTATACGTCAGTGATTAAAGCGTTAAACAGGTGAGTATACGTCAGTGATTAAAGGGTTAAACAGGTGAGTATACGTCAGTGATTAAAGGGTTAAACAGGTGAGTATACGTCAGTGATTAAAGGGTTAAACAGGTGAGTATACGTCAGTGATTAAAGCGTTAAACAGGCGAGTATATGTCAGTGATTAAAGAGTTAAACAGGTGAGTATACATCAGTGATTAAAGAGTTAAACAGGTGAGTACACATCAGTGATTAAAGAGTTAAACAGGCGAGTATACGTCAGTGATTAAAGAGTTAAACAGGTGAGTCACGTCAGTGATTAAAGAGTTAAACAAGTGAGTATAGGTCAGTGATTAAAGAGTTAAACAGGTGAGTCACATCAGTGATTAAAGAGTTAAACAGGTGAGTATACGTCAGTGATTAAAGAGTTAAACAGGTGAGTATAGGTCAGTGATTAAAGAGTTAAACAGGTGAGTATATGTCAGTGATTAAAGAGTTAAACAAGTGAGTATATGTCAGTGATTACAGGCGAGTATAAGTCAGTGATTAAAGAGTTAAACAGGTGAGTATAGGTCAGTGATTAAAGAGTTAAACAGGTGAGTCACATCAGTGATTAAAGAGTTAAACAGGTGAATCACATCAGTGATTAAAGAGTTAAACAGGTGAGTATAGGTTAGTGATTAAAGAGTTAAACAGGTGAGTAACATCAGTGATTAAAGAGTTAAACAGGCGAGTATACGTCAGTGATTAAAAAGTTAAACAGGTGAGTCACGTCAGTGATTAAAGAGTTAAACAAGTGAGTATAGGTCAGTGATTAAAGAGTTAAACAGGTGAGTCACATCAGTGATTAAAGAGTTAAACAGGTGAGTATACGTCAGTGATTAAAGAGTTAAACAGGTGAGTATAGGTCAGTGATTAAAGAGTTAAACAGGTGAGTATATGTCAGTGATTAAAGAGTTAAACAAGTGAGTATATGTCAGTGATTACAGGCGAGTATAAGTCAGTGATTAAAGAGTTAAACAGGTGAGTATAGGTCAGTGATTAAAGAGTTAAACAGGTGAGTCACATCAGTGATTAAAGAGTTAAACAGGTGAGTCACATCAGTGATTAAAGAGTTAAACAGGTGAATCACATCAGTGATTAAAGAGTTAAACAGGTGAGTATAGGTCAGTGATTAAAGAGTTAAACAGGTGAGTAACATCAGTGATTAAAGAGTTAAACAGGTGAGTTTATGTCAGTGATTAAAGAGTTAAACAGGTGAGTATACGTCAGTGATTAAAGAATTAAACAGGTGAGTCACGTCAGTGATTAAAGAGTTAAACAGGTGAGTATACGTCAGTGATTAAAGAATTAAACAGGTGAGTCACGTTAGTGATTAAAGAGTTAAACAGGTGAGTATATGTCAGTGATTACAGGCGAGTATACGTCAGTGATTAAAGAGTTAAACAGGCGAGTTTATGTCAGTGATTAAAGAGTTAAACAGGTGAGTATATGTCAGTGATTAAAGAATTAAACAGGTGAGTCACGTCAGTGATTAAAGAGTTAAACAGGTGAGTATATGTCAGTGATTACAGGCGAGTATACGTCAGTGATTAAAGAGTTAAACAGGCGAGTTTACGTCAGTGATTAAAGAGTTAAACAGGTGAGTATATGTCAGTGATTACAGGCGAGTGTACGTCAGTGATTAAAGAGTTCAACAGGGGAGTTTACGTCAGTGATTAAAGGGTTAAACAGGTGTCTCACCTGGTTGGCATCCGACTCGTGCAGCAGGTGTTTGGCCTCGGCCTCGGCATGGTCGTAGTCCGATGGGAGGATCCAGTCCAGAGTTTCTTCTTTGTCCATTTTTCCGTCTTTGTTTTTGTCTCTGAACTCGGAGAACTGCTGACGTTCGGTCGCCACCCACTCTGGTTCTTCATCGTCCTCTTCCTCGGCGGCGTACATGTCTCCTACGACCACGAGATAAAGAGACAAACGAGTTCTTCACACTGCGTGACCTTTAAACACGAACATACGATGACATCACCGTTCTGTTTAGGAATCAATAATGAAATATTTCAAACAGTCAGCAGAGTTTCTATTGGCTGACTGAGCACTTCCTGTCATGTGACCTCCACCTCCTCCACCTGTGTCAGAGGGGGGAGACGCTCAAGCTAAACTCCTGTCACTTCCTGACAGAAAGAGATGATAACTCACCAATGTACTCCTTCAGGTCGATGAAACCATCGCCGTTCTTGTCGATGTCTTCCATCGTTTCCTGTGACAGTGAGCAAACACGCCATCAGTGACATCATGCCAGTGACATCATGCCAGTGACATCACATCTGTGACACCACTCTCACCTGCACCACGATGTCCTTCATGTGATCATGATCCTCAGGATGAAGAAAAGCTGTGAACTCCTGCTTGTCTGCGATCATGTCTCCATTTCTGTCTGCCACTTTGAAACGTCTCTCGTCCCTCGCCATCATGTGAGTGTAGTTGTACTCTGTGTCTGTCTTAGGGTCCTCTGTAAGGGATAATCAATCAATCAAACAATCAATCAATCAATCAATCAGAGAATTCATCAGAGCATCAATAACTGCTGCTGACACTTCTTACCCAGGTAACTGCCGTATGTGATGTTCTTGTACTCGTCCCAGCTGATCAGACCGTCGTCGTTCATGTCGAAGTCTTTCCACTGATGCTCCACGCTGTCCAACACGTGTCTCTTCTGAGCCAGTTTGATCCAGTTCTTCAGCTCGTCCTCAGAAATTAATCCATCTTTGTTGGTGTCGATTTTGTCCACGATGATGCTGCAAAAACACAAACACAGTATTTTATTACTGATCACATCAATTTCACTGATGGTCGGTGTCCCACTGATGGAGTTGCATCAGTCCTGATGACGACGTCCATGAGACTAAAATGTCTCTGATACAGGCGCTTCATCTGTTGTCTCACTGATGTCTCACTGACGCCCCACTGTTGTCTCACTGTTGTCTTACTGATGTCTCACTGATGTCTCACTGTTGTCCCACTGTTGTCCCACTGTTGTCTCACTGATGGCCCACTGTTGTCCCACTGTAGTCTCACTGATGTCTCACTGTTGTCTCACTGTTGTCCCACTGATGTCTCACTGTTGTCCCACTGATGTCTCACTGTTGTCCCACTGATGGCTCACTGTTGTCTTACTGTTGTCTCACTGACACCCCGCTGTTGTCCCACTGTTGTCTCACTGTTGTCTTACTGATGTCTCACTGTTGTCCCACTGATGTCTCACTGTTGTCCCACTGATGGCCCACTGTTGTCTCACTGTTGTCTCACTGTTGTCCCACTGTTGTTTCACTGATGTCTCAGTGTTGTCTCACTGATGGCCCACTGTTGTCTCACTGTTGTCCCACTGATGTCTCACTGTTGTCCCACTGATGGCCCACTGTTGTCTCACTGTTGTCTCACTGTTGTCCCACTGTTGTTTCACTGATGTCTCAGTGTTGTCTCACTGATGGCCCACTGATGTCTCACTGATGTCTCACTGATGGCCCACTGCTGTCTCACTGATGTCTCACTGATGGCCCACTGTTGTCTCACTGTTGTCTCACTGATGGCCCACTGTTGTCTCACTGTTGTCTCACTGATGGCCCACTGTTGTCTCACTGATGACCCACTGTTGTCTCACTGGTGTCTCACTGATGTCTCACTGTTGTTTTACTGTTGTCTCACTGTTGTCTCACTGATGTCTCAGTGTTGTCTCACTGATGGCCCACTGTTGTCTCACTGATGTCTCACTGTTGTCTTACTGTTGTCTCACTGATGCCCCACTGTTGTCTCGCTGATGGCCCAATGATGTCTCACTGTTGTTTCACTGTTGTCTTAGTGTTGTCTCACTGATGTCTCAGTGTTGTCTCACTGATGGCCCACTGTTGTCTCACTGATGTCTCACTGTTGTCTTGCTGTTGTCTCACTGTTGTCTCACTGATGGCCCACTGTTGTCTCACTGATGTCTCACTGTTGTCTTACTGTTGTCTCAATGATGCCCCACTGTTGTCTCGCTGATGGCCCACTGATGTCTCACTGTTGTCTCACTGATGTCTCAGTGTTGTCTCACTGATGGCCCACTGTTGTCTCACTGGTGTCTCACTGATGTCTCACTGTTGTTTTACTGTTGTCTCACTGTTGTCTCACTGATGTCTTACTGTTGTCTCACTGATGTCTCAGTGTTGTCTCACTGATGTCTCAGTGTTGTCTCAGTGTTGTCTCACTGATGTGTCAGTGTTGTCTCATTGATGGCCCACTGTTGTCTTACTGTTGTCTCACTGATGTCTCAGTGTTGTCTCACTGATGGCCCACTGTTGTCTCACTCACTGCTGTCTCAGTGTTGTCTCACTGATGGCCCACTGTTGTCCCACTGATGTCTCAGTGTTGTCCCACTGATGTCTCAGTGTTGTCTCACTGATGTTTCATTGTTGTGTCACTGATGGCCCACTGTTGTCTCACTGATGGCCCACTGTTGTCTCAGTGTTGTCTCACTGATGTCTCAGTGTTGTCTCACTGATGTCTCATTGTTGTCTCACTGATGGCCCACTGTTGTCTCACTGATGTCTCACTGATGTCTCAGTGTTGTCTCAGTGATGGCCCACTGTTGTCTCACTGATGTCTCAGTGTTGTCTCACTGTTGTCTTGCTGATGGCCTACTGTTGTCTCGCTGATGTATCACTGTTGTTTCAGTGTTGTCTCACTGATGTCTCACTGATGTCTCAGTGTTGTCTCACTGTTGTCTCGCTGATGGCCCACTGCTGTCTCACTGATGGCCCACTGTTGTCTCACTGATGGCCCACTGTTGTCTCACTGTTGTCTCACTGATGGCCCACTGTTGTCTCACTGATGTCTCACTGTTGTCTTACTGTTGTCTCACTGATGCCCCACTGTTGTCTCGCTGATGGCCCACTGATGTCTCACTGTTATTTCACTGTTGTCTCACTGATGTCTCAGTGTTGTCTCACTGATGGCCCACTGTTGTCTCACTGATGTCTCACTGTTGTCTCACTGTTGTCTCACTGATGGCCCACTGTTGTCTCACTGATGTCTCAGTGTTGTCTCACTGATGTCTAGTGTTGTCTCACTGATGGCCCACTGTTGTCTCACTGTTGTCTCACTGATGTCTCAATGATGGCCCACTGTTGTCTCACTGTTGTCTCACTCACTGCTGTCTCAGTGTTGTCTCACTGATGGCCCACTGTTGTCTCACTCACTGCTGTCTCAGTGTTGTCTCACTGATGGCCCACTGTTGTCTCACTGTTGTCTCATTGATGGCCCACTGTTGTCTCACTGATGTCTCACTGTTGTCTTACTGTTGTCTCACTGATGGCCCACTGTTGTCTCACTGATGACCCACTGTTGTCTTACTGATGGCCCACTGTTGTCTCACTGATGTCTCACTGTTGTCTTACTGTTGTCTCACTGATGGCCCACTGTTGTCTCACTGATGACCCACTGTTGTCTTACTGATGGCCCACTGTTGTCTCACTGATGACCCACTGTTGTCTCACTGATGACCCACTGTTGTCTCACTGATGACCCACTGTTGTCTTACTGTTGTTTCACTGTTGTCTCACTGATGTCTCACTGATGTCTCAGTGTTGTCTCACTGATGTCTCACTGTTGTCTCACTCACTGCTGTCTCAGTGTTGTCTCACTGTTGGCCCACTGATGTCTCACTGTTGTCTCACTGATGTCTCAGTGTTGTCTCACTGTTGTCTCACTGTTGTCTCACTCACTGCTGTCTCAGTGTTGTCTCACTGTTGGCCCACTGATGTCTCAGTGTTGTCTCACTGATGGCCCACTGTTGTCCCACTGATGTCTTACTGATGTCTCACTGATGTCTCAGTGTTGTCTCACTGATGTCTCAGTGTTGTCTCAGTGTTGTCTCACTGATGTTTCAGTGTTGTCTCATTGATGGCCCACTGTTGTCTCACTGTTGTCTCACTGTTGTCTTACTGTTGTCTCACTGATGGCCCACTGTTGTCTCACTGTTGTCTCACTGATGTCTCACTGATGTCTCACTGTTGTCTCACTGATGTCTCAGTGTTGTCTCACTGATGGCCCACTGTTGTCTCACTGATGACCCACTGTTGTCTTACTGATGGCCCACTGTTGTCTCACTGATGACCCACTGTTGTCTCACTGATGACCCACTGTTGTCTCACTGATGACCCACTGTTGTCTTACTGTTGTTTCACTGTTGTCTCACTGATGTCTCACTGATGTCTCAGTGTTGTCTCACTGATGTCTCACTGTTGTCTCACTCACTGCTGTCTCAGTGTTGTCTCACTGTTGGCCCACTGATGTCTCACTGTTGTCTCACTGATGTCTCAGTGTTGTCTCACTGTTGTCTCACTGTTGTCTCACTCACTGCTGTCTCAGTGTTGTCTCACTGTTGGCCCACTGATGTCTCAGTGTTGTCTCACTGATGGCCCACTGTTGTCCCACTGATGTCTTACTGATGTCTCACTGATGTCTCAGTGTTGTCTCACTGATGTCTCAGTGTTGTCTCAGTGTTGTCTCACTGATGTTTCAGTGTTGCCTCATTGATGGCCCACTGTTGTCTCACTGTTGTCTTACTGTTGTCTCACTGATGGCCCACTGTTGTCTCACTGTTGTCTCACTGATGTCTCACTGTTGTCTCACTGATGTCTCAGTGTTGTCTCACTGATGGCCCACTGTTGTCTCACTCACTGCTGTCTCAGTGTTGTCCCACTGATGTCTCAGTGTTGTCCCACTGATGTCTCAGTGTTGTCTCACTGATGTCTCATTGTTGTCTCACTGATGGCCCACTGTTGTCTCACTGATGTCTCAGTGTTGTCTCACTGATGTCTCATTGTTGTCTCACTGATGGCCCACTGTTGTCTCACTGTTGTCTCACTGATGTCTCAGTGTTGTCTCACTGATGGCCCACTGTTGTCTCACTGATGTCTCAGTGTTGTCTCACTGATGTCTCACTGATGTCTCAGTGTTGTCTCACTGATGTCTCAGGTGTCTCACTGATGTCTCAGGTGTTTCAGTCACTGAAATACACTTGTGTGTAAACAAATAAAACCTGAGTGAACTTGTCGAACCAGTTTGGGGCGTTTCTACCAGGAACCAGGAAATTAAATCCAGTTTGTCTGCTTATAAAAATGAACCTGACTGAAGATGTTAAGAGGAAGACACATCTGCAGCTCAGGTGATGTTGGAGGACACGTGTGTTCTGATTTAAAGTCTTTCTACGTTAAAGACACAAAGACAGGAACTCACCCGAGCCTGCGTTTGCTCTCCTCTGGTGGGAGGTGGTCGAAGGTTTTGGCTTCGTCCTGACCCAGAAAGGCTTCGTGGTCATAGTCATAGTTTTTGTGGTCATCATGTTCGAGGTGGCTGAGGGGTTCTTCCTCATGAACACGACTCTTCTTCTCTGTTGGTTTACTGCTGCCGGAGACGACGCAGAGGACGAAACACATCAGCAACGGACGGATCATCCTGACAGACTGACGGACAGGAAACAGCCTCAAGTTAACTATTGTGACGTCCAAACAAAGATTTATTGATTAATAAACATCAATAACTTCACTGAAAAAAAAAAATCAAGTTTCACATGTTAAAGATGTGCGACTGCTTTTATTCTCTAAGTAGATCATCATCATCATCATCATCATCCGTTCACCTGACACAGGTGAGTCTGATTAATGAGTGTAATGACTACAGGTGTGTTTTGGGATGGCGGCAGTAAAATGTGACTGACTCATTATTGAGCCAACAGCAGCTCTTTCACTGTTTGGAGCTTCCTGTATTTGACTTTATTAAAATTAGGGAGAAGTTTTGTAGTTTTTTTTAAAAAAACAATTTTCTGAAACTTTAGTTGCTTTAAGATTTTACAAAGAAAATAAAAGAGCAGTTTTGTGATGATGATTAAAAATTTAAATACCTGATAATAAAGAGTCTTTAAACTCGGCTCGACGACTTAGACCATAAAAAAACTGCTCAGATATTAATAAATCAACAAAATCTAAATTTACAACAACACGCTGACAGAAGTGATTTTAGATTTAGATTTTATTCACAGACTGAAACTTTAACTTCTAATACTTCAAAATAAAAGAAACTCGTCCTGAAGGAAATTTGTTTTCAGCAAAGAAAAAGCTGGACACAGACGATACATTCCCACAGGACAAACGATGGACAGTGGACAGTGAGGACAATGAGGACAATGAGGACAGTGAGGACAAAGGATTTTTTGGGGGGAGTTTTTCCTGATCAGCTGTGAGGGTCATAAGGACAGAGGGGTGTCGTATGCTGTAAAGCCTCTGAGGCAAATTGTGATTTGTGATATTGGGCTTTATAAATAAAATTGATTGATTGATTGACAGCAAGGTGTCACATGACATTAAGATGAAATATTGGACATATCCCATAATAACCATCCCAAAGGACAGGACAAAGTTCAGCTGAGTCTCATGAGCATCCTCAGAGAGACGTCCCGCTGTTAACGAGTCCTCTGTTCAGTGATGTCACAGATTTTAGGAGTCTGTGACATCACAAAAACATGTTTTATCTAACAGAGTATTTTTCACTGAAGTAACTGAGTACTGCTGAGTTACATCTGTGATGCAGATGAGACAGGAAGTGAAGCAGAAACTTATGCTACAAACACAGATGATGATGATGATGATGAGAGTAACAACAGGAGCATGATCACGTGATCAGAGGCAGGAAGCTTATTAAAGAAGATGAGGATGAAGATGAAGATGAAGATGACTCAGAGTCAGTCTGTAATAAATGACGTTAATAGAAAGGAAGCAGAAACATGATCAGACACGCCAAACTTATTAGAGATGAAGATGAAGAAGATGATGACGAGAGTAACAACAGGAGTATGATCACATGATCAAAGGCATGAAGCTTATTAAAGAAGATGAAGATGAAGATGAGGATGAAGATGACTCAGAGTCAGTCTGTAATAAATGACGTTAATAGAAAGGAAGCAGAAACATGATCAGACACGTCAAACTTATTAGAGATGAAGATGAAGGAGATGATGTCAGTGACAGAAACAGTGCGCAGCTGTGAGCCGACACCGTCACGTCTCCTCCGCCTGAACAAACAGCTGATGTCTTACCTGTTGGTGTGGAGCTCGTGCACCTGTCCGTCTCACCTGGACTCTGTTCGTGTCTTTTTACCGTCCTTCTCTTTTCTTGTCTCCGATCATTTCACACTCCGGACCCGCTCCGCCGCTTCCGTCCTGCCGCAGCCAATCCGGAGCCGCCTGCAACACTTCTCGCGCTGCCATTGGTCCACTTCAGCAAGGGCTCGCGTGGGGCTGATGACGTCATGGGACTCAGTCATCACACTCGCTCGTCATTGGCTGCAGGCCTCACGTGGACCAATAGCAGCTGCAGCTGAGACTCAGCGGAGAGAAAAGTGATCCGCGTCCTGCCACGTCCTCAAACAGCCCAGAGACACAAACTGGTTCCCATCAAAGAACCAGTCCGACCGGAAACTGGGAGAGAGAGGACAATATTTACTCTGTTAGCCTGATCTGCTGTGAGGACAGAGGGACAGAAGACAGAGGGACAGAGGACTGAGGGAGAAGGGACAGAGGAACAGAAGACAGGAGAGAGAGACAGGGACAAAGGACAGAGGGACAGAGGGACAGAAGGACAGGAGACAGAGGGACAGAAGGACAGATGGAGAGAAGGACAGAGGGACAGGACTGAGGAACAAGGGACAGAAGGACAGAAGACAGAGAGACAGATGACAGAGAGACAGAGGGACAAGGGACAGAGGAAAGGGAGACAGAGGGACAGAAGGCTGAGGGACAGAGGACAGAGGGACAGGGAGACAGAGGAACAGAGGACAGAGGGACAGGGAGACAGCGGCAGAGAGATTGAGGGTCAGAGATACACAAGGACAGAGGGACAGAGGATGGAAGGACACAGGGAGAGAGGACACATGGACAGAAGACTGAGGGACAGAAGACAGAGGGACAGGACTGAGGAACAAGGGACAGAAGACAGAGAGACAGAGGACAGGGAGACAGAGGGACAAGGGACAGAGGACAGGGAGACAGAGCAGCAGAGAGATTGAGGGTCAGAGAGACACAAGGACAGAGGGACAGAAGACTGAGGGACAGAGGACAGAGGGACAGGGAGACAGAGCGGCAGAGAGATTGAGGGTCAGAGAGACACAAGGACAGAGGGACAGAAGACTGAGGGACAGAGGGACAGGGAGACAGAGCGGCAGAGAGATTGAGGGTCAGAGAGACACAAGGACAGAGGGACAGAGGACGGAAGGACACAGGGAGAGAGGACACATGGACAGAAGACTGAGGGACAGAAGACAGATGGGCAGAGGACAGGAGAGAGAGAGAGACAGATGGACAGAGAGACAGGGGGGCAGGAGGACAGAGGGACAGAAGGACAGGGAGACAGACAGAGGGTCTGAGTCCTCTGAGACAAAGTTAATCAATCAATCAATTTTATTTATAAAGCCCAATATCACAAATCATAATTTGCCTCACAGGGCTTTACAGCATACGACATCCCTCTGTCCTTATGACCCTCACAGCTGATCAGGAAAAACTCCCCAAAAAAAACAAAAAACAAAACCCTTTAACGGGAAAAAATCGGTAGAAACCTCAGGAAGAGCAGCTGAGGAGGGATCCCTCTTCCAGGACGGACAGACGTGCAATAGATGTCGTACAGAACAGATCAGCATAATAAATTAACAGTAATCCGTATGACACAATGAGACAGAGAGAGAGACAGAGAGAGAGAGAGAGAGATTTGATTTTAAAAAATCCCTTTATTTACATTTAGCAATTACAAATCAAATCACTGTTTTATCGTCTCTTCAGAGCAACGAAAACCAAAAACAAAGAGAGAGAGAGAGACAGAGAGAGAGAGAGAAAGACAGAGAGAGAGAGGGAGACAGAGACAGAGAGAGAGAGAGAGACAGAGAGAGAGAGAGAGAGAGAGAGAGAGAGAGAGAGAGAACCCCCAACAATGGATGCTGAGCTGAATTAGGACAATTTCCCCTTTTGATCAGGATACAAAAAAGAGCCATCAAATTTGACCAACACCTAAAAGCAAGTGAGCCCAATTCTTATCATCACAAAGCTCTCCATAGTCAAGAGGAGAGCATGGAGAAGAGCCCCCTCAGCCAGCTGGTCCTGAGGCTCAGCTCCTCTAACAGCACAAGGCCTCAGCACAGCCCTCACACAATCTGGACCCACCAATTATAGCTAAAGAAAAAGACAATTACATTAACTATTGGACATCCACCACAAAAACTCAAAGCAAACTTCAATGCTATTTGGCTCTAAATAGACAGTATACGATGGCAAACTATCTGTCCACCGTGACTGATCAGAAATCAAAAAGACATTGACCATGTACAGACTCAGTGATCACAGCTTGGCCATAGAGACGGGCAGACACAGGCAGACCTGGCAGCCCAGAGAAGACCGGCTGTGTCAGCTCTGTCCACAGAGACAGGTGGAGACAGACAGAGACAGAGACAGGTGGAGACAGACAGAGACAGAGACAGGTGGAGACAGACAGAGACAGAGACAGGTGGAGACAGAGCAACATTTCCTGCTCAAATGTAACACATATGAAGAACTTAGAACCAAGTTCTTTTCAAAAATGAAACATAAACTCCAAGATTTTGATCCCCTCTGTGATCAGGAGAACATGCATCATCTACTTGGAGAAAACAGTGTCAGTGCCATAGAAGCAGCAAAATATGTCAGTGCATGTCACAGCCTGAGAGAGACACAACAACACAACAACATAGTCTCCTTATAACACTCTGCCTATTTAATGTAAAATGTACTTAATGTATTTGTATCTGCCTATTTAATATGAAATGTACTTAATGTAAAACATTTAATGTATGTGTATCTGCCTATTCAATATGAAATGCATTTAATGTAAAATATTTAATGTATTGTATTAATTGTATTGTAATTGAATTGTATGTCTGCATGTACATTCTGCTTTCTGCAACAACGGTTGATACCATTCATACCAATAAAGCTACTTTGAAATTTGAAATTTGAGAGAGAGAGAGAGAGAGAGAGAGAGAGACAGAGAGAGAGAGAGAGAGAGAGAGAGACAGAGAGAGAGACAGAGAGAGAGAGACAGAGAGAGAGACCATAAATTAAAATTGGCTATACTCAAACTTTTTAATATAATTCTAGCAGTTGGCACTTTTCCTGACACATGGAATAAAGGTTTAATAACACCCCTTTATAAAAATGGAGATAAATATGATCTTCCAGAAGCAGTCCAGAAGTCAGGAAAACACACACAATTTCTATTTGGACACCACTAAATTACAACATACAAAAAACTGCACATACCTTGGCCTCAACATAAGCTCCACAGGAAGCTTCAACTTGGCTGTAAAAGATCTGACAGACAAAGCAAGGAGAGCTTTCTATGCAATTAGAAGAAATATTAAACTGGACATTCCAATTAACATCTGGCTAAAAATTTTCCAATTTGTATTAGAACCGATAATTCTCTATGGCAGTGAAATTTGGGGACCAAAATTAAATCATGAATTTGAAAAATGGGACAGAACAATAATAGAATCTTTCCACACAGAGTTCTGTAAGAGCATCATGCACGTCCAGAGAAAGACACCAAACAACACATGTAGAGCAGAACTCGGCCAATTCCCCCTCATATTGAAAATACAAAAAACAGCAATTAAATTTTACAATCACCTAAAAACTAGTGACCCCCAGACATACCATCACAAAGCCCTAACCTGCCAAGAGCTGAAGCCAGAGAAGAGCCCCCTCAGCCAGCCGGTCCTGAGGCTCTGTCCAGACAACCTAACATGCCCCGGACAGCCTCGGGACCACAACACCAAGCCAATCAGACCAAACCAAATTATCAACCAATCTAACCAGAAACCTATATCACATACTGGAAGGAAACAACTAAAACACAGAGTAAATTAAAATGTTATCTGACCCTAAAAAGAAACTTCACATTAGCAAATTATCTGAGCACAGTAAAAGATCCTAAAGTAAGAAAAGCCTTGACTATGTACAGACTCAGTGAACACAGCGTAGCTATAGAGAAGGGTCTGCACAGGCCAAAGTTTTGGATGAACTTCATGCTGTGACAATGGACCTGAACCTGCGTCTGTGTGTGGTGGAGCAACGTGGTTCGGGCAGAGGGTGCCCACCCACTCCCTCCCGGACTGACAGGGGAATCCCCGACCGAGTTAAATTTGATGATCGAGTTGCTGAGCCGGGGCCCAGAGTGATGTCTCCGCGATTGCTGAGTGTGAGCACACCGGACACTGAGGAATGCTCCAGGGATGCGGAAAGAGCAGCGGAGGAGAGTAGAAGCGCTGCACCTGTGTCACTGACATGGAGCACTGTGGCTAAGCGGGGTGGACGCCGACTTCAGGCTGCTGGTGTACCTATGCAGCCCAAGCCCAGGCTGAATTCTCGGCGTGATAAGAGAAGTGGTGTTGTTGGGACCAGCTCTGGAGGTAAGATCTGGACTGTGAAGACTAAGTTGGTGAGTGTGTTTGCCACAAAGTTCACGCCTGATCTAGAAGCTGACACTTTAACGAACTATCTTAAAGACAAGCTCCACCGAGAGGTTACCTGTTTAAAGATAAACTCTGCACATGGCCGATTCAGCTCCTTCAAAATTTCGGCAGAGTGTAATGATGTGCATGAACTGTATGATCCCGATTTGTGGCCAGAGGGTGCTTTTGTTCGACGCTTTTACGAGGTGTGTAAACCCAGGGCCACTGTGACTGCTGGCTCAGCTGGGGTCATTGTGAATGAGCCTGGGGTGACGGTCACAAAGTAGATATGACTATGTTTATTTCTCATGAGAGTCGTGTCATATAACACACGCGGTCTGCGTCTCGGACATAATGCAGCGGACAAGGCATGGCGACTTGTCGTTGACAAACTCTTTGAGGAAACTGACATTCTTTGTATGCAAGAAACTTTTCTTGGTAAACAAAATCTGGACAAGCTCAACTCTGTTCATAGTAACTTCCATGGGGTGGGGGAGTCCACCACAGATTTGAGCTTGGGGTTGGTTCATGGCAGAATACCTGGCGGTGTGGCCATAATGTGGCATAAAAAATATGACCCTCTGATCTGTGTGATTAGATTGAGTGTAGAGTGGTGTATTGCAATAAAAGTTTCTTATAATAATAATGTGTTTATAATTTTAAATGTTTACACACCCTATGAATGCCCCAGTAAAGAGGACGAATATCTTCAAAAGCTTGCTTTTATTGGCTCTTTTATTGAGGAAAATGAATGTACCTGTATTTATGTAATGGGTGATATGAATGCTGATATCTCTGATAGGAAGTCTGTGTTTGGCCAATACTTAATTGAGTTTTGTCATGATAATAAGCTTTTTTTAACTAGTAAGATCCTCTTGCCGACGGATAGCTATACATATGTCAGTGAGGCTTGGAATACAACATCTTGGCTAGATCATTGTATTAGTACAGCTGATGCCCACGAATGTGTAGATAAAGTTGAGATTTTGCATGGGCTTGCAACAACAGATCACATGCCTGTGTCCATTATGCTGAATGTAGAAAACATACTTACATTGACCACTAATGACAATCAGGTTAATCATGGTGAGAAAATTGAGTGGGCTAAACTCTCAGAGAATGACCTATTATATTATCATGACTTGACCAAGAAGAGCATAGGGATCATTGAAATTCCATATGATGTGGTAATATTAACTGTGGTATGTCAAATCACAAAGAAGAACTATGTGTACTGTATGACAGAATTGTGCAGGGTCTGAATGAGGCTAGTAAACCATTCATTCAGAGAAGGCCAAAACAGCATAATTTCAGGCCAGGCTGGTATGAGTATGTGGATGAACTTCACCAGCAAGCCAGAGAAGCTTTTAAAAATTGGATTATTGCAGGTAAATCAAGGCATGGACCTGAGTGTGAAATTAAAAAGCAGGCTGTCACTCGGTTCAAATATGCAGTACGTTTTGTTAAAAGGAATGAACTGACTCTGAGAGTAAATGCACTGGCTAGGAAGATGCAACAAAATGATGTTAAAGATTTCTGGAAAGAAGTCAAGATTATGAATCATAGTAAAATACCTTTGCCCTCTAGTATGGAGGGGGTGACTGGCAGAGTAAATATCACAGAATTATGGAGAAGACATTACATGGAGCTTTTTAACTGTGTCAAAAGTGATGTTTTTATTGTTGGTGATGTTTCCCATGATAATGTGGTCATTAGGCCTGATCATGTCAGTTATGCCATCGGGAAATTGGCTTTAAATAAATCCTGTGGCCTTGATCAGATCTCTGCAGAACATTTGAAATTTTCATGTCACAGAGTTTCTGTATTACTTGCTTTGTGCTTCATGGCAATGCTGATGCATGGTATACTACCTGACTCCATGCTCTCAGTCCTGCTGGTGCCAGTAGTTAAAGATAAAACAGGGAAGATGTCCAGTACTGACAACTATAGGCCCATTGCTCTGGCTAGTGTATTATCAAAAGTGATAGAAAGAATCTTGCTGGATAGGTTGGATGAATATATTGTCACCACAGATGATCAGTTTGGATTTAAAAATAAACATGGCACTGACATGTGTATATATGCTCTGAAAGAGGCTGTCAGTAGCTATAGTAAACATAACTCTACCATGTTTATGTGCTTCTTGGATGCTTCTAAAGCTTTTGACCGCATTAATCATGGGAAATTGTTTAAAAAGTTACAAGCGCGAGGGGCCCCTTCTTATTTAATACAGATTCTACATTATTGGTACTCACATCAAACCATGCAAGTAAGATGGGGTAATGTCATATCTGAGCCCTTCCTGGTGACTAATGGGGTTAGGCAGGGTGGGATTCTTTCACCTATTCTTTTTCATCTATACATGGATGAGCTCTCTAAAAGGCTTAAAGGGTGTAGGACTGGCTGTATGGTAGGAGAAAAGCTTGTAAATAATTTACTGTATGCTGATGATTTGGTCATCATGTCTCCCTATTCTGCTGGTTTGCAGCAACTGCTTAGAATCTGCTCAGATTATGGAAAGCAGTTTGATGTTAAATTTAACTCTAAAAAGAGTGTGATCATGATTGTAAAGACTAAAGAGGACCAGAAAAGAACATTCCCTACTTTTTTCATGGCAGACAGAGAGTTGAATGTTGTTGATAAGGTCAAATATCTTGATCACATCATCAGGGATGACCTTTGTGATGATGATATTCAAAGGCAATATTGTAAACTGTATGCACAAGCTAACATGTTGGCATGTAAATTTTTATGTGTACTGATGATGTTAAAATTGCTTTGTTTAAAGCCTATTGTACTCCACTGTACACTGCCCACCTGTGGTGCAGCTACAGTAGGGCTAAATATCGTAAGCTACGGGTGGCATACAATGATGCACTTCGGATTTTACTGAAGGTCCCTCGGTGGACGAGTGCCAGTCAGCTGTTTGTGTGTAGTGGTGTTCCCACCTTAGATGCTGTCTTCAGGAATTTTATGTTTAATTTTATGGCAAGGCTGGATGATTCTAAAAATGAAATTATTATGGCTTTAACCATGCCTAAAAAGAGCAGTACCAGATATTATTCTAGTTTCTGGAGACACTGGCGAGCGTGTTTGTATGTGTTTTAGGTGTGTTTTTTACCCTGTCTTGTATGTTGTGTGTATGTCGTCTATTTTATTTTATTTTTTTTAAATTATATTTTATATGGACTTATTTTTGAGTCTGAAATAAAGATTGATTGATTGATATTATTATTATTGTTATTACTGAGATTGATTGAATGTGACTATGACTGTGATTGAGTCAATCATAGTTATACATATTATACATACAGTATTACCAACAGTATAGATTATAATTAATTTATTGTAAATACTGTTTTCCTTTATTGTTATTATTATTTTGAATTCCAAACGCTTGCTTTGGCAATATGTACAGTGTTACCTCATGCCAATAAAGCCATTTGAATTGAATTGAATTGAACTGAATTGAGAGAGAGACAGAGAGAGAGAGAGAGAGAGATAGAGACAGAGAGAGATGCAGGACAGACGGTAATGACAGTAGCTTACAACAACATTAACCCTATGGGCCCTAGGCGTTTTTGGGGTATTTTTACTGCCTTTACTTTTAAGCTCATATCACAGTCATTATAAAGGCTACATACACATGCTATATCTTGTTTTTTTTTTTCAGGACAATCTGGGCTAACCAGATTTGCCATCATTCCATGTCCTTCTATGTGCCTGTATTTTATATTAATTTTTAGATCAATGAAAAAAACAAATCTGTGTTACTAAATTCTTACATTTTTACATGTATCTCGGCATAGCAAGTTGGAAAATGACATATTCTGCCATATGTGAAGAGGGGAGACTCTCTGGAATCTGGCAATATAAGAACCATGATGGTGGGACATTCTGTCAGTTCACAGTTGTCCAAAACGTGTGGTTTGTGCCAGGCGGACATGATTGCCAGTATTTTTTCATTATTGCAAGAAATTCCATTGAATCATTGACAAGTCAAAAATGTGTTTTATTTGAAAGAAACATGCAATATTTACATCCAAGATCATAGAAAAATAGTCAACCAAGTGCAATGATGTCCTCCAAGATAATATTTGCCACTTTGTTTGCAGTAAACAGTTTGTTGTTGTTTTTCAGTTTCAGTTATATATTGAGGGGGCATTTTGGGCATTGGGGGGACACATGTCCCCCTCAATGTATATGGTGACTATGGCCCTGTCAGCATGCATAATTAGGCCTGAGTTGTCTGGGTGTGCAAAGGTGAAGTGGCTGGTCTTGTCATACAAAGTTTGATGGAGTGTCAACTGGACAATATGGAGATATTTGCATCTTGAAAGCTGGACTACAAATGTGGATAGACAGGGAGAAACACACGCAAGCCTAAGACATGGTAAGATATGATATTCCTCACTATATGAAGTGACTGATAACAAGATCTGTATAATGGATTGTAAAGAAATTCACCAGGTTTTTATTTTGTAGACAATTGATCTAGATTTATAGCATGATGGGATGACAGCACAATGATGTGTGTGGTATCAGCTCTGCTCCTGCACTTTCACGTGATATGCGTGGCATTTCTGTGCGACCCTGCGTTCACGAGTAATCCATTCAAAAGTAATGTGTGTGCAAAGCTGTATGAAAGCTCTGTTATACATCATTTTCGTGTAAGTTTATCATTTTTTTTCGCCGTGAAAACATTCGACTAACGACTTGTTGGAAAGCTACAATTTTGCTGTTTCATGTGATATGCATGGCTTCTCGCTATGACGCACGGTCGCGGAGAAAATCAATAGAGAAGAACAGGTGTGAATTTGGATGCATTATGCGTCGCTCGGGCCCATAGGATCAATGAAATTCAATTCAAATAAACAAGAAGTTTGTGCTCTAAAAAAAAAAAAAAAAAAAAAAAAAAAGGATCAGCACTCAGTGAATAACCTCCTAAGCCCTACGATAAGCTATTATGGCAAGGCTTAACTATACAGACCAGTGAGCAGTGATAACTAACATGTCTTTGGGGTCATCGGGTGGGAACCTCCTTTCACCAGTGTTTCGTCTAGTTGGTCCCACGACACCTCCAGGAGGCTAGACAGTGATCTCTGGCATCCCAGAGACACTCCCCTAATGCCAGGTCTCACTGCTCCCCACACTAACCGAACAACCTCCTTTACCTTACCTATACTACCACAGAGGAGGTAGACCCAGGGAAGGAAGCCTTGTTAGGCTATCACACTCCCCCGCCGGGTTAGGCTGTACAGTCTACCTCCCCAAGACGAGCCCTCACAACAATGACACCTCCAGGAGGCTAGACAGTGATCTCAGCCCAAACAGCACTGCCACCTTCAACCAAACCCAGGCTCCGTTTATGCGAGCTCCAGGTAGAAGCAATGCTGATACTACCTTTACTAGCACATTCACCATACTCTATTTCACACGCTACATAGCATGACTACAATGTAAGCTAAAGTTAAAGGAGATAAATGAACTCACAGGATCAGCAAACACACTCACTTTGCAGCATGGTCTCAAACAAAATGGATTCAAATAGGCCACTCCCACACTTAAATAACCTTCCTCTTCCTGGATTTCCTCCTTACTTACACATGGCTTTCTCAGCCTAAACAGCACTGCCATCTTCAACCAAACCCAGGCTCCATACATGCGAGCTCCAGGCAGAAGCAATGCTGATACTAGCTTTCCTGTCACATTCACCATACTCTATTTCACACACTACATAGCATAACTACAATATAAGCTAAAGTTAAAGGAGCTAACTGGACTTACAGGATCAGCAAGCACACTCACCTTGCTGCATGGCCTCAAACAAAATGGATTCCAATAGGCCACTCCCACACTTAAATACTTCCTCTTCCTGGATTTCTCCTGACAGGAAGTGGATCTCTCCACCTGATCTCAAGGAGTTATGTGCCCTGCTTAGTAGTTCCCCCTGCTGGCCCCCAGCTGACATTATTTCTTCTGTAATAGATAAACTGGCTGCATTTAATTGCTTCATCTGACATTTCCCTCACTGTCTTCCTCAAACTCTGTCCCCGCACTCCGAGTTCCCCCAGGAGTCAGACAGTTGATCTTGCTATGAATCCCCTACACCCCACTTCCACTGGATAAATCCTAGTCTTCCATCCTCGCTGCTCAGCTTCTGCTCCTAAGTCTGCATATCTAAGCTTTTTTCTTTCATAGGCTTCTTCCACTGAGTCTTCCCAAGGAACTGTCAACTCAATGAAATAAACTATCTGTTGACTCACTGACCACAACACTAAGTCAGGCCTCTGCCTGGTACAGACTATTTCCTGAGGAACAACAAGCTTTCCCCCTAAATCTACTTGCATTTCCCAATCACGAGCACCTTCTAGGCGGCCACACCCTTGCCTCCTCACTAACTTATCCCTTCTGTATTTCTCTCCCTCACGGACAAACTGAATTACTAAGCCCCTATCCTTAACACCTTCTGAATTCACCTGTCTTCGTTTCCCTTCGATGCCTGCAGCTAAACATTTCAACACCTGATTATGTCGCCATGTATATCGGTCTTGTGACAAGCTAACTTTACAGCCTGACAAAATATGCTTTAAAGTTGCGGTACGTGAACACAATGGGCATGATGGGTCCTCATTTACCCACAGTTTTAGGTTCTGGGGGGTTGGTAAGACATCGTATGTAGCCCCTACCAGGAATCTAATACGATTCTCCTCCATACTCCACAGGTCCCTCCAACTAAGCTTCCTCTTCTGTACACTTTCCCAATTCAACCACTGTCCCTGTTTAGCCTGGGCCACTACCTTTGCACCCCTTACTATCTCTTCCTGTCTGCGTATCTGTTCTACAACCAGCTTTCTTTTATCTTTGAGGCCTGCTGTATTCCATACCTGTTTACCTGAGCCAAGGCCCAGGCCTCCCAGGCCAAACTGAACATTACCTACAATCTCTGCATGTCTAAGAGCTGTCTCTGCCTCCTGAACTGCCGATCTTGGGTTCCACTTCCTCCCCTTGGTTGGATTTGGAACCACACTCCTAACTACCACGTCCTTACTCCCAGATAACAAGAGCTCTGTCCTGACCTTGATACATTTAAATTCCTCTGTTAAAAAAAAAAAAGTAATAATATTATAATTATAGTTCTGGCTACTGTGGTACAATATGTTGAATGTATATATTAATATCTGATAGTATACCTATGTGACAATAATCATATGTGTATAATAACAGTAGAAGTATGACTAATGATAACAGCAGCAGCAGGAGGCATCTGGCAGGACCACGGCAGCAGCACAACCGCACACGTCACGCTGTCCAGTCACCGCTGTGATATGAGTTAACCTGAGAGACAGTGGAGCACAAAGGCTCCGGAGAAGAAGCCGAGTTAGTGACATCCAGAATGGCCGAGTTAGCAAGATGCAGTAATAAGATACGAGAGAGACAGAGAGAGAGAGAGAGAGAGAGAGAGAAGGTGAGAAGGTGCCTGGTGTATTACAGGGGGTCCTCCAGCAGACTAGGCCTAAGTCAGCCTAACTAGGGGCTGGTACAGGGCAAGCCTGAGCCGGCCCTGACTATAAGCTTAATCAAAGAGGAAAGTCTTAAGTCTAGTCTTAAATGTGGAGACGGTGTCTGCCTCCCGGACCACAACAGGAAGATGATTCCACAGGAGAGGAGCCTGATAGCTGACGGCTCTGGCTCCTGATCTACTTTTGGAGACTTTAGGGACCACGAGTAACCATGCATTCTCAGAGCGCAGTGTTCTGGTGGGATTATATGGCACTATGAGCTCTCTAAGATATGACGGAGCTTGACCATTTAGAGCTTTATAAGTTAACAGTAGGATTTTAAATTCAATTCTGGATTTTACAGGGAGCCAGTGCAGAGAACCTGAACAGGAGAAATATGATCTCGTTTATTAGTTTCTATTAGTACACGTGCTGCTGCATTCTGAATTAGCTGGAGAGTTTTTAAGGACTTACTAGAGCTACCTGATAATAGAGAGTTACAGTAATCCAGCCTAGAGGTAACAAAAGCTTGGACCAATTTTTCTGCATCTTTTCAGGTCAGGATAGGCCTAATTTTCACAAAGTGTAAATCTGTTGTTTTGTTTAGTTTCATCATCATCTGCAAAATGACGTCATTAATTAATGACCAGAGAGGACTTAATTAAGACTTTATTTAAGATAAGATCTAACATAACATAGAACAAGACTTTATTAATTGTAAGGTAAGATAAGATAAAACAAGACTTTATTAATTATAAGATAAGATATGATAAGATATGGTAAGGTAGGATAAGATAACACAAGACTATTATTTATAAGATAAGATATGATAAGATAACACAACACTTTATTAATTATAAGATAAGGTAAGATAAGACTATTATTTATAAGATAAGATATGATAAGCTAAGATAGGATAAGATAACACAAGACTATTAATTATAAGATAAGATAAGACAAGACTATTATTTATAAGATAAGTTAAGATAAGCTAAGATAGGATAAGATAACACAAGACTATTATTTATAAGATAAGATAGGATAAGATAACACAACACTTTATTAATTATAAGATAAGATAACACAAGACTATTATTTATAAGATAAGATATGATAAGCTAAGATAGGATAAGATAACACAAGACTATTAATTATAAGATAAGATAAGACAAGACTATTATTTATAAGATAAGTTAAGATAAGCTAAGATAGGATAAGATAACACAAGACTTTATTAATTATAAGATAACACAAGACTATTAGTTTTAAGATGAGATAACACAAGACTATTATTTATAAGATAAGATAAGATAGGATACGATAACACAAGGCTATTATTTATAAGATGAGATAAGATAAGATAGGATAAGATAACACAAGACTTTATTAATTATAAGATAAGATAAGATAAGATAAGGTAAGAGGATAAGATAACACAAGACTTTATTATTTTTAAGATAAGATAACACAAGACTATTACCTATAAGATAAGATAAGCTAAGATAGGATAAGATAACACAAGACTATTAATTATAAGATAAGACAAGACTAATATTTATAAGATAAGATAAGACAAGCTAAGATAGGATAAGATAACACAAGACTTTATTAATTATAAGATAATATAAGATAACATGACTATAATTTATAAGATAAGATATGATAAGATAAGATAGGATAAGATAACACAAGACTATTATTTATAAGATAAGATAAGATAAAATAGGATAAGATAACACAAGACTATTATTTATAAGATAAGATATGATAAGATAAGATAAGGTAAGATGGGATAAGATAACAAGACTTTATTAATTATAAGATAACACAAGACTATTAATTATAAGATAAGACAAGACTATTATTTATAAGATAAAATATGATAAGATAAGATAGGATAAGATAACACAAGACTTTATTAATTATAAGATAAGACAAGACTATTATTTATAAGATAAGATATGATAAGATAGGATAAGATAACACAAGATTATTAATTTTAAGATAAGATAACACGACTATTATTTATAAGATAAGATAAGACAAGATAGGATAAGATAACAAGACTTCATTAATTATAAGATAACACAAGACTATTATTTATAAGATAAGATAAGATAGGATAAGATTACATAAGACTTTATTAATTATAAGACAAGATAAGATATGATAAGATAAGGTAAGAGGATAAGATAACACAAGACTTTATTATTTATAAGATAAGATATGATAAGCTAAGATAGGATAAGATAACACAAGACTTCATTAATTATAAAATAAGATAAGACTACTATTTATAAGATAGGATAACACAAGATCATTATTTATAAGATAAGATAAGATAAGATAAGCTAAGATAGGATAAGATAAGCTAAGATAGGATAAGCTAACACAAGACTTTATTAATTATAAGATAACACAAGACTATTATTTATAAGATATGATAAGATAAGATAAGCTAAGATAGGAAAAGATAACACAAGACTTTATTAGTTATAAGATCAGATAACAGAAGACTAATATTTACAAGATATGATAAGAGAAACTAAGATAAGATAACACAAGACTATTAATTATAAGATAACACAAGACTATTATTTATAAGAAAAGATAAGCTAAGATAAGCTAAGATAGGATAAGATAACACAAGACTATTAATTATAAGATAGGATAACACAAGATCATTATTTATAAGATAAGATAAGCTAAGATAGGATAAGATAACACAAGACTTTATTAATTATAAGATGAGATATGATAAGATAAGATAAAATAACATAAGATAAGATAAGGTAAGGTAAGATAGGGTAAGATAACACAAGACTTTATTAATTATAAGATAAGATATGATAAGGTAAGAAGATAAGATAACACAAGACTATTAATTAAAAGATAAGATAATACAAGATTTTATTAATTATAAGGTAAGATATGATATAATAAGATAAGATGAGCTAAGATAGGATAAGATAACACAAGACTTTATTAGTTATAAGATCAGATAACAGAAGACTAACACTATTAATTATAAGATAAGATAAGATAGGATAAGATAACAAGATTTTATTAATTATAAGATAAGATAACACAAGACTTTTATAAGATAAGATAAGATATGATAAGATAAGATACGATAGGATAAGATAACACAAGACATCATTAATTTTAAGATAATATAATATTTTATTAATTATAAGGTAAGATATGATATAAGAAGAGAAGATAAGCTAAGATAGGGTAAGATAACACAAGACTTTATTAATTATAAGATAAGATAAGATATGATAAGATAAGGAAAGAAGATAACACAACACTATTAATTATAAGATAAGATAATAAAAGATTTTATCAATTATAAGGTAAGATATGATATAATAAGATGAGTTAAGATAGGATAAGATAACACAACACTATTAATTATAAGATAAGATAACACTAGAATATTATTTATAAGATAAGATAAGCTAAGATAAGTTAAGATAGGATAAGATAACAGAAGACTATTATTTATAAGGTAAGATAAGATAAGCCAACATAGGATAATATAACACAAGACTTTATTATTTATAAGATAAGATAACACAAGACTACACAAGACTATAATTTATAAGATAAGATAACACAAGACTATTATTTATAAGATAAGATACAATAAGATAAGATAATCTAAGATAGGATAAGATAACACAAGACTATTAATTATAATATAAGATAACACAACACTATTATTTATAAGATAAAATAAGATAAGATAAGCTAAGATAGGATAAGATAACACAAGACTATTAATTATAAGATAAGATAACACAAGACTAATATTTATAAGATATGATAAGATAAACTAATATAGGATAAGAAAACACAAGACTATTATTTATAAGAAAAGATAAGCTAAGATAAGCTAAGATAGAATAAGATAACACAAGACTATTAATTATAAGATAAGATAAGACAAGACTATTATTTATTAGATAAGATAAGATAAGCTAAGATAGGATAAGTTAACACAAGACTTTATTAATTATAAGATAAGATAACACAAGACTATTAATTATAAGATAAGAGTATTATTTATAAGATAAGATAAGATAAGCTAAGATAGGATAAGATAACACAAGACACTATTATTTATAAGATAAGATAAGGTAAGATAGGATAAGATAACACAAGACTATTATTTATAAGATAAGATATGATAAGCTAAGCTAAGATAGGATAAGATAACACAAGAGTATTAATTTTAGGATAAGATAACACAAGACTATTATTTACAAGATAAGCTAAGATAGGATAAGATAACATAAGACTATTAATTATAAGATAAGATAACACAAGACTATTATTTATAAGATAAGCTAAGATAGGATAAGATAAGATAACACAAGACTATTATTTATAAGATAAGATAAGATAAGCTAAGAGAGGATAAGATAACACAAGACTTTATTAATAATAAGATAAGACAAGACTATTATTTATAAGATAAGATATGATAAGATAAGCTAAGATAGGATAAGATAACACAAGAGTATTAATTTTAAGATAAGATAACACAAGACTATTAATTATAAGATAATACAAGATTTTATTAATCATAAGGTAAGATATGATATAATAAGATAAGATAAGATAAGATAAGGCAAGAGGATAAGATAACACAAGACTATTAATTATAAGATCAGAAAAATGATATAACATAAGGTAAGATATGATAACACAACACTTTATTAATTATAAGACAAAATAAAATGAGATAAGTGTTGTGGTCTTGGTTTGTGTTAGGTTTGTTTTGCTTTTTTCTGTCTCTCTCCTTCCCCTCCCCATTCTTTTACTCTCCCTGCAGTGTGTGTGTGGCAGGAGGCGTGGCTGATTTTCCTCTCTCTCCCCCGGAGATTCGGCAGACGAGGCACACCTGGCTGCAATCTCCACTAATCAACCCTCCACATAAGCCTGGTCATGACTCCACTCCTGTGCCAGATAATTCCATCCTGCTTGGTAGTGTCACACGGCTCTTGTAGTTTATTCTCCAGTGTTTTTTGAAGAGTTTTGCTGTCAGAAATTTTTCAGTTCCTTATCCGTGTTTCTCTTGTGTTTTTTCAGTGTGTGCTTCACTGCCTGCGTCAGCCAGCAGTGCCTCTGCTCTCCAGTGCTTTTCCTGTGTGAAGCTGGATATTTTGCAAGCTCAGACATTTTCCCAGCTCCCAAGCCGGCCTGTCTCCTGTCGCCACCACTTGTGCCTTTTGCCTACCTTTTTCATTCAATACCCTTAAACTTCATACCTGTGTTTGTGTCTGCCTGAGTTGGTCCAGGGGCCTGTATCATGAAGCAGGATTAATGTCTTAGCGAGGTAACTTCAGGGTTAACCCTGGGTTTTCAGTCTCATGAAGCCGGTTCAGTTCTTATCGGGGTAGATCACCATGGTAACTTACTCTGAACGGCTATCCTGCTCTGGAGCATGTTAAGTTCAGGGTTGAATCTGATCCTATAAAAAGCACCACCCACTGCCCAACCAGCTGTTCGGAAAAAAAAATGACTCCGCTGACAGAAATGCAGCCCAGTCATGACGGCAAGTTTAATTAATTTGATTTTGATTTGAAAGTTATTTTGAACATTAAAAAAGAAAAGAAAGCAGCAGCAACAACAACAACAGACATTGAAAAGATTGTTCAAAAAGGAATGGAAGTCGAAATTTCATCCCACCCCTTCATAAGAAAGAAACTGATCATTTGCAGACACTTAATAGCACCATTAATTAGTGCCAACATTTTGTTTTGTTGGAGGAAATGATCCCTATTAAAGATAATGGGCGTAATTGACAGCTTTGCTACTGGAAATGTGGAAAGTAGCCTGTCATGTCTACACTTCATGGTGTTTGAGGGATTTTCCTTTTTTGTTTTTTAAAGAGGGACACTAGGTATATTTTTGCACAGCTGTTAATTTCTAACACAGCTCAATATCAGGATGATTTTATTCAGACTATCAATTTGGTGTTGATATGCATATATAACGTTATGACAAAGAAGACCAATTTATCAGATGCAATGATGTTAGACGATAACTGTAATACACGCAATTCATCTGCGCAGCATTGGGAGGGGTAAATCCATTCACGCACCGCCGTCCCCTCCTGCCATCATGTGCATATGATAGGACTGTTAAAAGCACCATGAAATTGAGTTTGAATATTTTCAAATTAATTTAGTAGAGTTCGAGTAATATTAGAATTTTATTATTATTATTATTATTATTATTATTATTATTATTATTATTGTTGTTATTATTACTTTTTTGGTTAAAAAACAAAACAAAACAAAAAAAACACAAAAAATAAGATGCTTATTGCTGACGCAATATGAACATGACACTCGGATGAATACACTCGTTCTGACCTCACTGAAGTGCCAGGTATGACCAACTTCTGCCTCGCTATCTGAGCAATGTTTGGATACTTAAGTGCGTAGTTTTCCACCGTAAGAGTGGATCCTGGTTGGCTCGTAGTGGTGTCTCATTCTGGTAACGTTTCATCTTTTCTTCAAAAAGGGTAGGCAGGGAGGCAGCAGGTGCCATACTCTCCCTGTATGTCTCCCCGAACAGGTCACACATCACGGACAGCGCAGTGGGTGGTGTTGGCGCAGCAGGCTCCTCCGTCAGCGCCTCTCCCTCCATCTCTGCGTCCGGGTTAGGGTTAACCCTTGCCGTGATATACAACTTTATTGATAGTATTAATTAATTATTAATGATATTCGAATAGTCAAATTTGGGTTCGAACTTATAAAAAATATATATATCCAAAAAAATTTCTAACTTCAAATTTTTTTTTGACAGCCCTAACACACATATTTACAGCTGGTCCATTCGCACGGGATTAGTATTACCTGAGGTAATTGTCTGGGATCCTTTTACAGAAGGTAAAAGTCGCTGTAATGTTTACTGACATCGTGCGGTAATGATTACTGACATGGGACATTCAGACGGGACTAAAATGTCTGGTAATTATTACTTTACCCCACGTATCTACGTAAAACTAATCCTGTCCAAATAGATTTTCCTCCAGGTTCTCTGAGTACCTGATGCAGCCTGTGGTGACATGACCCCCAGGTTTAAAAGGGCAAACCACACCTCTCTCTCTCTCTCTCTCTCTCTCTCTCTCTCTCTCCAGCTGCAGGCCATGCTGCAGCACTCCAGGCTGTTTGTCCCTTTGTTTTGGTTTTCTTACTGCTACCTTACCTAATAAACAGTCTTGCATTCAGTTTTTGGTCCCACCATTTTCATTGTGTTGCTTCACGTGAGCCAGGATTGTAACATAATGGGGGCTCGTCCATTTCTGATCATTTTCCCCTAAATTTTTCTTGGTTCCTTGGTGTTCCTTTGTTGCTTAGTGGAGTGTGGTGGCTGTGTGCTTCTCTCCTTTCTGGTTTGGTTTTGATTTGGTGAGTATGGTTGTCATCTGTAGGCCACATATTTCAGTGCTAGAGCTCCCTGGTTATGTAGGGTGAGTGTTCCAGCTGGACTTTGGTCCTTCCAATGGTTCACTTTTTTGTTGTTTTTCCTTTTTTTTTGTTTTTTGAGGGTATTTTGGGTAGGGGCATGCTCCAAGTTTCTGCAGTTGGCTGTGTTTTGGCTTTCTGTGGAGCTTTGGGTTTTGCATTTAAAGCCGCCTCAAGCCTGGTAACCTCAGAAGATACTTAGGTTTTAGTCTGGTTAGGCAGGTGTCCAGGGTTGCTCCACTCTGCTCTGTGTTGCACTGATTTTGTAGTTTGAACTTGACAGCCATGCGCCCTGTTTGTTTGTCTGGAGGGAGGGAAGAGAGAGCATTCGTGTGATGTTGTGCCTGGAGTGGCACTGTGTTGGGTCCATGATCCTAACTTTACACTGTAAGAAAAGTCCGTAAAAATACAGCACAATGTACCGTGTTACTACGAAGGAATTTTCCGTAATGATTTCTTACAGGTGTTTCTTACATATTTTGAAGCCCGCATTGCATTATGGGAACAAGGTCTTCCGCTTGGCACGGAAAGTGGAAAGGGTAGCGGCTATTATCCACTTCGGTTGGACTGCTCCGTGAAAGGATTTCGGGATTGGAGTAACCTTTGTCACACGTCTGTGGTAAAAAAAACATACAAACGAATCTAACTTTACATTGTCTAGTCCCTGGTGAAGCAGATAGTGGTCCCGTTATGTCGCTAATTGGCCAAGAGTGTGCAAAGCAGTAATCAGAGCAAAGGGTGGCTATTTTGAAGAAAGTAGAATATCAAACATGTTTTCAGTTATTTCACCTTTTTTTGTTAAGTACATAACTCCACATGTGTTCATTCATAGTTTTGATGCCTTCAGTGAGAATCTACAATGTAAATAGTCATGAAAATAAAGAAAACGCATTGAATGAGAAGGTGTGTCCAAACTTTTGGCCTGTACTGTGTGTGTGTGTGTGTGTGTGTGTGTGTGTGTGTATATTTATATTTATATTTATATATATATATATATATATATATATAATGTGATGCCGCACCCTGGCTTGTGGGCTGCGTCAGTACCGCTGCCATCTTGTCTAGGTGCTCTGACCAGTTCAGATCCGTGTCAGACTCGGCAACAGAGTTTTCCTCTACGTTTGGGTGTACTAACGAGAGAAGTGTTAAAACCAAGCAGAAAGAGCCGGTTTGACATGCAAGTCATTTTAATTTTCCTTTCTCAAAGACATGCACTGTTCACATGTAACACAAATACAGCAAAGCAGCATGGCCTTTTTCACAATAATGCGCTGCGCTCCAATTCAGGATGTAATGACACTCCAGCTAGTGTGGGCATGTGCAGCTGGTTCATCATGTTGGTTTCTCCTGATTTCTGTCATTCAAAATCATGTGACGAGCTGGGCCTGCATGACTGCTGTTGCAGCTATTTTGGTGTGAAAATCAAGCGCACCTCTCCAGTGGGAACTTGGCATTGGTGCAGCAGTTGTCAATTAACTGATCTGTGGGGGTGTGGTTTCTTTCTAGCTCTACAAATGTTTGTTCCTGAATGAATTCTTAAGTTGAGTAAAGAAAAGTAGAACCTCAATTCTCATCTCTGTCTTAATTCTCACAAAAAAGATGTCATTACAGCTGCTTTGCTGTGTTTGTCAGTGTATCCCAGCTGCCATCTCTTGTCATATATCTCCACCTAGTGGTCCAAAGTCCAAACTACCGCCTCCACAAGCAGGACAGGCCAGAGCAATCACCCTCTAGACCACTGCCCAGAGTGTGTATGTGCATCTTTGTGCTTCCCACAAAAAGCTGCTGCTGCTACTGCTGCTGCTGCATAGAATGGTAGTATCATTTTTATGAACTATATTTCCCAATTGAATGTGTTTGTCATCACAAGTGTCAACACCTTTCCGTAGATTGGTTCTCTGCGCACCAGAGAACCTCTTTAGTCAGGTAATGCATCAAGCATTCTCAACTCTGCATTCATGTACAGTGCACAACTTTTGGAGTCACACTTCAGGGGATCTGACTTTCACCCAAGAGCATAGTTGAATGAATGTGCTTGGTGTTGTATCTCAATTACTATCATAGAACGCCGTCTTTATCTGAATTTGTAATATAATGCAAAAACAAGAACTGGAGAGACGATGGGATTCTGTTGCAAGCCGAGTTGCCATATATGTCTGTGTGCTCTTTCAGATGATGACATGCTTTTAAATTGAAAAGAAAATGATGGTAAACACATTATCATTATTGTCATTATTAATAATAAATAAATGACTGACTATAAGCCACATATTTTGGTAAGTCGGCCAATCTGCATGTCACTAACTCGGCCATTCTTGGTGTCACTAACTTGGCTTCTTCTCCGGAACCTTTGTGCTCCACTGTCTCTCAGATTAACTCATATCACAGTGGTGCCTGGATAGTGTGACGCGTGTGGTTGTGCTGCTGCCGTGGTCCTGCCAGATGCCTCCTGCTGCTGCTGCTGTTATCATTAGTCATACTTTTACTGTTATAAACATAGGTTCATTGTCACATATGTATACTATCAGATATTAATATATTATTATTAATTATTATTACTTTCATTAATGTTGTTGTAAGCTACTGTCATCACCGTCTGTCCTGCACCTCTCTCTCTCTCTCTCTCTCTCTCTCTCTCTCTCTCTCTCTCTCTCTCTCACTCAATTCAATTTCAATTCAAAGTGCTTTATTAGCATGACCGTTAAAATACAGTGTTGCCAAAGCAAATAACAGCAATACAGACAATAAATAAAAACAAACATAAAAAAATGCTGATTGGAGGAGAGGGTCAGTAGGTTTGCGAAATTTGGAGGGAAAGTGTCTGTCAAATTCTGATTTGCTGATTTTGGAGGGAAAGGGTTAGGGATGGGGTTGGGGTTATGGGTTTGTGTGAAATTATTTTGCTCTGGCCTACTGTACTGTGCAAAGAAAAAGAAGAAGGGGGGGGAAAGAAGGGGAAGGAGGGAATAAAGGAAATTGAGATAAATGTAGGAGGGAAAGAAAGAAAGTGAGAGAAAGAGGAAAAAAAAAAAAAAATTTTGTTTTGTCTGGGAATTGAATCCTGGTCCAGTGGGTGATAAGCTGTGATGTTAACCTCTAGGCTAAGGGGCCTGTGCAAAAGAAGGGGAGGAGGGAGTTAAATGTAACTAAAAAGGGCAAAGAACAAAATAAAAAAATGTGGAGATGTATGGTGGGGTAAACTGGGAATTGAACCCTGGTCTATTGGTTGATAGACCGGGGTATTAGCCTCTGGGCTAAGGGGTCTGGACTGAAAAGGGAGGGGGGAGTTATATATAGGGTTAGGGGGTTAGGGTTAGGAGTAGGGGACTGAACGTCCCGTCCCCTGGAATAGGGGACGAGACGAGGTGCACGGTCCATCACCCCGATGGATACCCTGCCAGACCGGACCCCCTTGCCTTCTCTCCCTATTTGTGCTCTTTACTCGCTTGCTTGCTGTATCTGTGCTTCTTTCGTTCTGTTCTTCCTTCATCCTGTTTGTCCCTTTTATACTCTCTGTATGTCTGCTCTATTTGTGCTCTTACTTACTTGCTTGCTGTATTTGTGCTTATTTCATTCTGTTCTTCCTTCCCCCTGTTTGTGCTTTTTATATCCCTTTCTGTCTTTAGTGTTTGTACTTTCTTCTTTCTTGTTTAGTCCCTCTCTATTTGTGCAGCCTTTGTTATATGAAGTATAAAACAGTGTACCTGTTGACAACGTTTCGACCATACATTTTGTCTTCATCAGGTCTGGTACACAGTTATTTTCTCTTTCCCCTGTCTTTCTCTATGTTTCTTCTTATTCTCTTTGTCCTTTATATTTCTATTTGTTCTCTTTATTTGTCTTGTCTTTCTTGACTTCTATCTTTCTCTATGTTTCTGTTTCTTCCCTTTGTCTTTCTTGACTTCTATCTTTGTCTATATCTTGTCTTTCTTGACTTCTCCCTCTTGTGTTATGCTATTGTCCTTTGTCCCATGCTGCCCCCTCACCTTCTCCCTTGTACATGTTGTTGTTCCTGTATTAGTATTATTTTTGTTTACCTTGTTTTAGGTTTTCATTATTTGTCCTTCAGTGTCTTTAATTTAGTGCGCCTTTTTTAGCTTAATTTATAAATGTACAGGGATAGGGCTTAGGGGTCTTTATGGTTAGGGTTTGGATGAATACTGGGTGGGGTTTTTTTGTACCTGTTTCTTGCTCTTGTTTGTCCTTTCTGTGTTCTGTTTCTCTTTCCTACTATCTCCTTCCCGTCTCTTTGCTATTTGTGCTTGTACCATGTTCTGAATTTAGACTATTATGAATTGATGTTTTTTAATCTTTTTAACCCATTTTTTTTAGCTTTAGTATTTTTAGGGTTAGGGTTAGGGGGGTAGGGTTAGGGTTAGGGTTAGGGAAGGGGAACTGAACCCATCCCCCGTGGGGGACAGGAGGTGCACGGGCCTTCCCCCAGGACCGTTCGCCACCCCGGGACCCCCAGATATCTTGACGGGGGCGCTGGCCACGTCTGCCATAACGGACAGTGGTCCAGCCCCCTCCGTCATCCCTAGAACCCATTGGGTTTCTTTTATGAGTGTTATTTATGTGTGTTTAGCTTTGTTATACTAATGAAATATATAAATGTATAAGATTAAGTATGAAATGTATATAATGTTTATAAAATAAAATGTATATGTAAAATGCAATAAAATTGTGAAATTAAAGTGTCCCTAATTCGGGTTTAATAAAATTGTCCCAAAAACGGGCTTTATCCAAATAAAAGTGTCCCTAAAAATGGGTTATTGAAATAAAATAAAATATCCCAAGAATGGGCTATTTAATAAACAAAAAGTGTGTCCAAATGCTGCGACGTTTCGGTCCTATGTGGACCTTCTTCAGGCAGGACACACTGCAAAGAAAAACTCCCTAATCTGGGCTCTCTAAGGAAATGTTTACCCTTCGAAGGTCTGAGCTAAAATGAACTCTCTGGCAGCCTGTCCCTCCCTTTTATAGTCTCCGCCCCCTGTGTCTAAAACCATGAATTCTATTTATCGCCTAAAGCTGTTTGTTGTTTTTAATCTTATATGCACCCCATGAAATAAAACCCCTTTTATTTTAACCCCTTCTGAGTGTATTTAAATGAATTTCGATGTAATATTTATAACTTTTAAATGCCTTGAATACATATTTAAAAGAACATTCCAATTTTTTTAATTTATCAGTCCCCATGTTTTTCATAAAAAAATAATAAAGGTTAAGGTTAGGGTTAGGCATGACATAAATGAATCAAGGCACCCCCCCCAAAAAAAGGTTAGGGTTAGGGCAAAGATATGGTCAGGGCTAGGGGTTGACAGGGTTAGGGTTAAAAAAGTGGTTGGGATTAGGCATATAATCCTGGCCTTAGGGTTAGGATAGGTTAGGGTTAGGCATAGAAGGCGAAATTGATATATGAACTCAAGGAGGTTGGGGGTCAGAGTTAGGGATTAGGGCCAGAGATAAATTCTCTAATTGTATTTCTCATTCATCCCCATTGGTTCCTTAGTTTTTAAGGAAAAAATCCATTTCCTTTCAAATTTCTTCCTTTCTTCATTTGTCCAAATTGAGTTCTTTTGTAGTCCCGCCACTCTGAAAGCATCAAAGCCATGAAATAAAAAATGTTTAACCAATGGAGTATGAATTTTTTTCTTGTTTTTAATATTGTATTTGTGTTGTATCATACGTGTGGAAATAGAATTCCTGGTCTCTCCCACGTATTGTAGACCACATTTTAAACAAAATATTAAATATATACAATTTTCAGAACGTGGACTAAACTGCTGTGTAATCTTAAAGATCCTCTTATCTACTCTACTTCTAACAAAGTTCAAAGTACAAAATTGGTCTTTCCAAGCATGAGGTTTCTGAAATATTACCTGTGGCAATCGTGCCCTTACTAAAAAATCCTTAAGGTTCCTGTGCCTCCTATAGGCTGAAATAACCTTGGAATTTGAAAATACAATTTGATTAATTGCTAATTCCTCAAAATTTGATTTTAATTTCCTAGCAATAATTTGGTTGATGGATGAAAATGAGGTTATAAATGGAATTAAATCTTTATCCCCTTCTTCTCTTTGTACTTGAAAAGTTTTGAAACAATCCCTCAAAAAGGGCCTTGAATAGCCCCTATTTCTTAAGGCTTTAAACAATATTTTAACTGCTTCTTTGAAATCTGATTCCTGCGTACAGATACGATGAAATCTAATCAACTGTGATTTCACAATGCCTCGAAAGGTATGCTTGGGGTGAAAGCTAGTTTTAAATAATAAGGCATGTGTGTCAGTTGGCTTAAAGAAAACTTTAATATCTAATTGTTGATTTTCGTCAAAGTTTGGACCCTTGTACACAGTTGTGTCTAAGAAGTCAATAGAATTTGGATCCACCTCATGCTTGACCTGAATTGAAGAATCATGCGAATTAAGAGTTTTAATAAAATTATCGAATTCCTCTCTTGAATCCGACCAAACCCCCCAAATATCATCTAAATATCTCCAGTATTGAGAGGGCTTCTTTTGGCATTTTGCCAAGGCCTTGTCTTCCCAATCTGCCATAAATATATTGGCATACGCTGGGGCAAACCTTTTGCCCATGGCTGTTCCCTTAATTTGTAGATAATATTCGTTATCAAAAACAAAATCATTTTTAGTCAAATTGATCTCCAATAATTGGAGAACTTCCTCATCTGGCCTCTTGGGGTCTGGGTATTTCTGGAATATATCTCTAACTGATTGAAGCCCTGCCTGGATGTCAATATTGGTGTAAAGACTATCCACGTCCAAAGAAAAGAAAAGGGAGTTTGGTGGAATCTTTAGTCCTTTGACAATTTCAATGAAATGATATGTATCTTTAATATATGCCGGATGTCTAGTTGAAAGGGGGTTTAAATAAAAATCAATATATTCCGCAGTCCTATATGTTTCACTTTCACAATCTGAAACAATTGGCCTCCCCGGCGGAATTTGAAAAGGCACTGTCCATTTATCAGGATCCTTATGCACCTTAGGTAAAATATAGAACCTACGTTCCCTAGGTTGGGCTCCTCCTTCCAAATATCTTCTCTGTTTAGCACTAATGTACTTCTTTTTTTGTAATTTTTTCAAAATTTTAGTCACAATGGGTATGGTGTGCATGTAAATGGGTTCTTTAAGTTTTTTATAATACATAGTATCGCCCAATTGTCTTTTAACCTCAAAAACATATTGCTCCCTATCTAAGACGACAACCGCACTACCTTTGTCTGCGGGCTTAATAACTATTGTTTTGTTTCTTATGAGTTCCCTCAATGCCCTAATTTCTTGTTGTGACAAATTAAATTTCTCTGACATAGGTTTAAAATGTCTTTTAATCATGTCCAAATCTTTTTCAATCAATTGTCTTATCTCCGGTGGCATCTTCTCCAAAGGTGGTTCCCATGTTGAAGTGCTCACAAAAGATGGAGTTTCTTTTCTAGTTGAATTTTTGAAATAAGCCTTTAATTTAAGTTTGCGGTGATAATCCTGAATGTCCAAACCTAATTGGGATCTTTGATCCCGACCTAAATCAATGGAAGGAATAAATGTTAACCCCCTATTTAAAAGATCAAATTGTGGTCCTGAAAGCGCAAAATCTTTTGCCAAAACTAAAACATTTTGGTTCAACCGAGGTCGTGAACCCTCATCCCCCTCCTGTAATAGGCTTACTGGGGGTCCACGTTTAAACACGCCATCCAATGGACAAACATCGCTTTCGCTGTTTCCCTTGTCCAATGGACATTGTCTTTCTCTGTGTGAAACTCCTCTTTATTGAGAGATGGAATATACGGCATATTCCTTGTGATATGCCCATTAAGAACCCGTAGGGTTTCCTGCTGATTTGCGGGCAGAGAGGTCGAGAAATTGATCAAAGGGATCCAAATCTCTGCACTGGGAAACTTTGCTTTTGCGGCTCTGACGGCTGCCTGCATCTGTTTGACTGACGTCTCTTTGGCCCTCTGTGTTCTGCAGTTAATGCCAAATGACAAAACTACCTTCTCCACTGTGACATGGCATGTGGCCTTTGCTATCAAGGCCTGGGCATGGCGGAAGTTGGCCCCCGGGTAACTGTCCACCTGCAGGTCCGGGACTAAATACCCCGGGATCCTAAACAGGTTCGAGTCCCCAATTATGAGCCACTTCTTCCCCACACTCAAACCCCAATCAATCATTTTGCGATCAGAGTTGATATGTCTTGTCACTCTACAAACTTGTTGTTTTGGAGTGGAGGAAAAAAGCGAAACACTGTCCCCTTCGGGACGATTCTGCTGTGAGTCTTCTGCTCTATGAACCTGTATCATTTCGTCCCGCGCTGGCTTCAAAATAGGACTGGTGTCCTTCACCTCAAAATCAAGCAACTCTTTCAGGAAACTCGTCTGTGGGGTAGCCGTCTTCCCTTTTTGGGAATCCACCCCCTGCTCCTCGATGACCAAGAGACCACTGTCTTCTAAAACAACACAGTTGTTAACTCCCCTGACCCTCCTTTGTTCCCTTCGCTCCAATGGGGGATCATCCTGTGGGGAGGAGAGGTCATCTTCTTGGGCCTGCACACCCTGCTCAACTCTAATGGACGCTGCCTGTCCTGGTGTGGTCTGTTGTGCGGTGTGTGTTCGTGTCAGAGGCCTAGTCTGTGCAGCTAAGGTCTGTTGTTCCCTAGCTTCAGCCTGTGGAGGTGGAACTTGTTGTGGAGGTGGAACTTGTTGTTGGTCTGTCCCCTTGTCCACCTCTATGCTGGCCATAATAAGTGCCTGTGCGTGCTCAAGGACATCGTCAGCAAGACGGGGCAAGTTTTTCTTGGCCCATCTTGTGGCCACATCAAATGCCGACTTCCAATCAGGGACCACCTCCTTGGAGAGGTCCTCCAGCATGATCTCCAAGCTAGCACGGTAATGATCTTCAAGAATTACCAAGGTGGTGTAACCCCAATTTTGTGCATTTCCCCTAATCAGATCCATGGTTTCTTCCGTAGGGGATGCGGGCTTGATCATAGAAGTCAATGTACCCACCATCTGCGCAATCATGCGGGGTTCTGGCTTCCCCGGCTTGGGAGCCACGTTCTGAAGATGGTGGACAACTTTAATGACTGAGTGCATTTTCCGCACTAACTGACCAAACTTTGGGTCAGCTTGCTGGTATCTGGCTGGTTGGACCCATCTAAATCGTGATGGGTTCCGGAATGCATTCCCTGCATTTCCTTGTTTAACCACTGCTGCGTATGAACGAGATTGAGGTCCACGGTAGCGGCCCGGACCCGGAGGAGGCGCAGGCCGGTTAGGGAAGGGGAACTGAACCCATCCCCCGTGGGGGACAGGAGGTGCACGGGCCTTCCCCCAGGACCGTTCGCCACCCCGGGACCCCCAGATATCTTGACGGGGGCGCTGGCCACGTCTGCCATAACGGACAGTGGTCCAGCCCCCTCCGTCATCCCTAGAACCCATTGGGTTTCTTTTATGAGTGTTATTTATGTGTGTTTAGCTTTGTTATACTAATGAAATATATAAATGTATAAGATTAAGTATGAAATGTATATAATGTTTATAAAATAAAATGTATATGTAAAATGCAATAAAATTGTGAAATTAAAGTGTCCCTAATTCGGGTTTAATAAAATTGTCCCAAAAACGGGCTTTATCCAAATAAAAGTGTCCCTAAAAATGGGTTATTGAAATAAAATAAAATATCCCAAGAATGGGCTATTTAATAAACAAAAAGTGTGTCCAAATGCTGCGACGTTTCGGTCCTATGTGGACCTTCTTCAGGCAGGACACACTGCAAAGAAAAACTCCCTAATCTGGGCTCTCTAAGGAAATGTTTACCCTTCGAAGGTCTGAGCTAAAATGAACTCTCTGGCAGCCTGTCCCTCCCTTTTATAGTCTCCGCCCCCTGTGTCTAAAACCATGAATTCTATTTATCGCCTAAAGCTGTTTGTTGTTTTTAATCTTATATGCACCCCATGAAATAAAACCCCTTTTATTTTAACCCCTTCTGAGTGTATTTAAATGAATTTCGATGTAATATTTATAACTTTTAAATGCCTTGAATACATATTTAAAAGAACATTCCAATTTTTTTAATTTATCAGTCCCCATGTTTTTCATAAAAAAATAATAAAGGTTAAGGTTAGGGTTAGGCATGACATAAATGAATCAAGGCACCCCCCCCAAAAAAAGGTTAGGGTTAGGGCAAAGATATGGTCAGGGCTAGGGGTTGACAGGGTTAGGGTTAAAAAAGTGGTTGGGATTAGGCATATAATCCTGGCCTTAGGGTTAGGATAGGTTAGGGTTAGGCATAGAAGGCGAAATTGATATATGAACTCAAGGAGGTTGGGGGTCAGAGTTAGGGATTAGGGCCAGAGATAAATTCTCTAATTGTATTTCTCATTCATCCCCATTGGTTCCTTAGTTTTTAAGGAAAAAATCCATTTCCTTTCAAATTTCTTCCTTTCTTCATTTGTCCAAATTGAGTTCTTTTGTAGTCCCGCCACTCTGAAAGCATCAAAGCCATGAAATAAAAAATGTTTAACCAATGGAGTATGAATTTTTTTCTTGTTTTTAATATTGTATTTGTGTTGTATCATACGTGTGGAAATAGAATTCCTGGTCTCTCCCACGTATTGTAGACCACATTTTAAACAAAATATTAAATATATACAATTTTCAGAACGTGGACTAAACTGCTGTGTAATCTTAAAGATCCTCTTATCTACTCTACTTCTAACAAAGTTCAAAGTACAAAATTGGTCTTTCCAAGCATGAGGTTTCTGAAATATTACCTGTGGCAATCGTGCCCTTACTAAAAAATCCTTAAGGTTCCTGTGCCTCCTATAGGCTGAAATAACCTTGGAATTTGAAAATACAATTTGATTAATTGCTAATTCCTCAAAATTTGATTTTAATTTCCTAGCAATAATTTGGTTGATGGATGAAAATGAGGTTATAAATGGAATTAAATCTTTATCCCCTTCTTCTCTTTGTACTTGAAAAGTTTTGAAACAATCCCTCAAAAAGGGCCTTGAATAGCCCCTATTTCTTAAGGCTTTAAACAATATTTTAACTGCTTCTTTGAAATCTGATTCCTGCGTACAGATACGATGAAATCTAATCAACTGTGATTTCACAATGCCTCGAAAGGTATGCTTGGGGTGAAAGCTAGTTTTAAATAATAAGGCATGTGTGTCAGTTGGCTTAAAGAAAACTTTAATATCTAATTGTTGATTTTCGTCAAAGTTTGGACCCTTGTACACAGTTGTGTCTAAGAAGTCAATAGAATTTGGATCCACCTCATGCTTGACCTGAATTGAAGAATCATGCGAATTAAGAGTTTTAATAAAATTATCGAATTCCTCTCTTGAATCCGACCAAACCCCCCAAATATCATCTAAATATCTCCAGTATTGAGAGGGCTTCTTTTGGCATTTTGCCAAGGCCTTGTCTTCCCAATCTGCCATAAATATATTGGCATACGCTGGGGCAAACCTTTTGCCCATGGCTGTTCCCTTAATTTGTAGATAATATTCGTTATCAAAAACAAAATCATTTTTAGTCAAATTGATCTCCAATAATTGGAGAACTTCCTCATCTGGCCTCTTGGGGTCTGGGTATTTCTGGAATATATCTCTAACTGATTGAAGCCCTGCCTGGATGTCAATATTGGTGTAAAGACTATCCACGTCCAAAGAAAAGAAAAGGGAGTTTGGTGGAATCTTTAGTCCTTTGACAATTTCAATGAAATGATATGTATCTTTAATATATGCCGGATGTCTAGTTGAAAGGGGGTTTAAATAAAAATCAATATATTCCGCAGTCCTATATGTTTCACTTTCACAATCTGAAACAATTGGCCTCCCCGGCGGAATTTGAAAAGGCACTGTCCATTTATCAGGATCCTTATGCACCTTAGGTAAAATATAGAACCTACGTTCCCTAGGTTGGGCTCCTCCTTCCAAATATCTTCTCTGTTTAGCACTAATGTACTTCTTTTTTTGTAATTTTTTCAAAATTTTAGTCACAATGGGTATGGTGTGCATGTAAATGGGTTCTTTAAGTTTTTTATAATACATAGTATCGCCCAATTGTCTTTTAACCTCAAAAACATATTGCTCCCTATCTAAGACGACAACCGCACTACCTTTGTCTGCGGGCTTAATAACTATTGTTTTGTTTCTTATGAGTTCCCTCAATGCCCTAATTTCTTGTTGTGACAAATTAAATTTCTCTGACATAGGTTTAAAATGTCTTTTAATCATGTCCAAATCTTTTTCAATCAATTGTCTTATCTCCGGTGGCATCTTCTCCAAAGGTGGTTCCCATGTTGAAGTGCTCACAAAAGATGGAGTTTCTTTTCTAGTTGAATTTTTGAAATAAGCCTTTAATTTAAGTTTGCGGTGATAATCCTGAATGTCCAAACCTAATTGGGATCTTTGATCCCGACCTAAATCAATGGAAGGAATAAATGTTAACCCCCTATTTAAAAGATCAAATTGTGGTCCTGAAAGCGCAAAATCTTTTGCCAAAACTAAAACATTTTGGTTCAACCGAGGTCGTGAACCCTCATCCCCCTCCTGTAATAGGCTTACTGGGGGTCCACGTTTAAACACGCCATCCAATGGACAAACATCGCTTTCGCTGTTTCCCTTGTCCAATGGACATTGTCTTTCTCTGTGTGAAACTCCTCTTTATTGAGAGATGGAATATACGGCATATTCCTTGTGATATGCCCATTAAGAACCCGTAGGGTTTCCTGCTGATTTGCGGGCAGAGAGGTCGAGAAATTGATCAAAGGGATCCAAATCTCTGCACTGGGAAACTTTGCTTTTGCGGCTCTGACGGCTGCCTGCATCTGTTTGACTGACGTCTCTTTGGCCCTCTGTGTTCTGCAGTTAATGCCAAATGACAAAACTACCTTCTCCACTGTGACATGGCATGTGGCCTTTGCTATCAAGGCCTGGGCATGGCGGAAGTTGGCCCCCGGGTAACTGTCCACCTGCAGGTCCGGGACTAAATACCCCGGGATCCTAAACAGGTTCGAGTCCCCAATTATGAGCCACTTCTTCCCCACACTCAAACCCCAATCAATCATTTTGCGATCAGAGTTGATATGTCTTGTCACTCTACAAACTTGTTGTTTTGGAGTGGAGGAAAAAAGCGAAACACT